>NW_026885855.1:0-7195 GCF_032173495.1 Musca vetustissima
ATTTTTTAACATTCAATGTAATATAAGTTTTCATAACTCTAATCCATTAAAAAAAACAAAGCAAAACAACAACCAAACAAACCAACAAATACTATTTTTATTATTATTACTACTATTATTGTTATATTTGTTATTTATTATATATTTATTACATTATTATCAATCAATATTTGTTTATTTATTTATTGCCATAATTTTTGTAAACTTGTTATGCCAACAACATACTCAATGATATACTGTATGGATGTATGTACACGCTCATGTTTGTTAATAGATTTTTGTTTTAATATTATTGCAAAAAAACAATCGATATAACGACTTATATTCTTGTTTATTTTTGTTGATTACTTTACATTGTCTGTCTAAGTTTAAGTCTGTCTAAGCCATTATAAATATCTGAAGTCAATCGGTCAAATTGCCAGACATTAAAATTCTGTCTGTCTGTTGCATTTTTGTTCCGTTTTGTCCCGTGTGTATATCTCCTAATATGTGCCATTTATTTAAGTGTCTTTATGAATACGAATACATACATATTTAAAGTAAGTTATGTAAATATTTTAAGGAAATATTTAATATATGTAAAACAATAATATAAAGAAATAAGAATTTTTTCCCAAACTAATTTTTTGAATTTTTTTTTTGATTTCTTTGGGTGGTTTTGGTAAATAAAAAACCGACTATATGATACCCTTCACCACTGTGGGTATATTAAACAGGACTATTAACATGAAATTGGATGAAATAAAATATGTGATATTTATCTAAATATCAATCTACCTAGATCTATCAATAAAGTATGTAAATCGACTTCAAACAAATATAAATAGGTCATCCGTTGGGCTATATCTGTATTTCAAGAAACCGCAACTACGTAATTCTATGCTCAATTTCTGGACCGATTTTCTCGAAACTTGGCAGACATTACTCTAGGCTTAATTCAGTACGTTATGCCAAATTTCGTGCACATCGAAGCATATCGTTAAAATCTTAAGATATATAGGGACCGTTTACATTAAATCGGTTAAATATATATATATATATATATATTTGTTATTTATTATATATTTATTACATTATTATCAATCAATATTTGTTTATTTATTTATTGCCATAATTTTTGTAAACTTGTTATGCCAACAACATACTCAATGATATACTGTATGGATGTATGTACACGCTCATGTTTGTTAATAGATTTTTGTTTTAATATTATTGCAAAAAAACAATCGATATAACGACTTATATTCTTGTTTATTTTTGTTGATTACTTTACATTGTCTGTCTAAGTTTAAGTCTGTCTAAGCCATTATAAATATCTGAAGTCAATCGGTCAAATTGCCAGACATTAAAATTCTGTCTGTCTGTTGCATTTTTGTTCCGTTTTGTCCCGTGTGTATATCTCCTAATATGTGCCATTTATTTAAGTGTCTTTATGAATACGAATACATACATATTTAAAGTAAGTTATGTAAATATTTTAAGGAAATATTTAATATATGTAAAACAATAATATAAAGAAATAAGAATTTTTTCCCAAAAGAATTTTTTGAATTTTTATTTTGATTTCTTTGGGTGGTTTTGGGAAAGAAAAAACCGACTATATGATACCCTTCACCACTGTGGGTATATTAAACAGGACTATTAACATGAAATTGGATGAAATAAAATATGTGATATTTATCTAAATATCAATCTACCTAGATCTATCAATAAAGTATGTAAATCGACTTCAAACAAATATAAATAGGTCATCCGTTGGGCTATATCTGTATTTCAAGAAACCGCAACTACGTAATTCTATGCTCAATTTCTGGACCGATTTTCTCGAAACTTGGCAGACATTACTCTAGGCTTAATTCAGTACGTTATGCCAAATTTCGTGCACATCGAAGCATATCGTTAAAATCTTAAGATATATAGGGACCGTTTACATTAAATCGGTTAAATATATATATATATATATATATATATGGGAGCTATATCTAAATCTGATCCGATTTTCCCAATTTCAATAGGGTTCGTCCTTGAGCCGAATATGTGACCTATGCTAAATTTCATCCAATTCGGATCATAAATGCGACATGTACTTTGTTTACAATTTAACATGGACAGACAGACGGACGGACATGCATAAATCGACTTAGAAAGTGATTCTATGCATATTCTCAAAAGGAACCATGTGTCTATCTCGTTTCCTTTTGCCTGTTACAAACATATGCCCAAAGACATAATACCTAGAGATGGTATTTACCCGGTATTTACTGGGTAAATACCCAAGAAGTGGGTAAATACCGGGTAAGTACCCATTTGCGGTTATTTATTTGGGTATTTACTATATTGAATCGGTAATACAACATCTTACACCCTATTTCCGGGTTTCTGTTATCAAATCGATTTAGAATGGATAGTTTTACGATACTTTAAAGACGTGGGTAAATACTTGGGTAAATACCCGAGTTTTTACCCAAATATTGGGTACAAACTCATTAACTGCCGAACCACTTGACATAGGCGGCCAAAATTTTACATAATTGTTTTTAATGTCAAAGCAAATATAGAAAATGGGGTCCCTTGCTCCAGGTTTTGATATAGCCCCCATATATTCCTATCTCCCGATTTAAGGTATTTTTTGTCTATTAGACACATTTTCCACCCAAATTGGCTGTAACTTGGCACAGAATGTTCATTTTGGGTACCAAATGTCCATGCAAAAATTTATGTATGTAGGTCCACGTTTACTGGTAGCCCCCATACAACGGTACCCCTATTTTGAGTATTTACCCAAAAATTGGGTATAAACTCATTAACTGCCGAACCACTTGACATAGGCGGCCAAAATTTTACATACTTGTTTTCAAAATCAAAGCAAATATAGAAATCCAAAAATGGGGTCCCTGGGTCCAAGTTTTGATATAGCCCCCATATAACCGTATCTCCCGATTTAAGGCATTTTTTGTCTATTAGACACATTTTCCAACCAAATTGGCTGTAATTTGGCACAGAATGCTCTTTTGGGGTACCAAATGTCCATGCAAAAATTTATGTATGTAGGTCCACGTTTACTGGTAGCCCCCATACAAAGGTACCCCTATTTTGAGTATTTAACCAAAAATTGGGTATAAACTCTTTAACTGCCGAACCACTTGACATAGGCGGCCAAAATTTTACATACTTGTTTTCAATGTCAAAGCAAATATAGAAATCCAAAATGGGGTACCTGGGTCCAAGTTTTGATATAGCCCCCATATAACCGTATCTCCCGATTTAAGGTATTTTTTGTATATTAGACACATTTTCCAACCAAATTGGCTGTAATTTGGCACAGACTGTTCTTTTTGGGTACCAAATGTCCGTGCAAAAATGTATGTAGGTCCACGTTTACTGGTAGCCCCATACAAAGGTACCCCTATTTTGAGTATTTACCCAAAAATTGGGTATAAACTCATTAACTGCCGAACTACATGATATAGGCGGCTAAAATTTGGCACACATGTTTTTAATGTCAAAGCAAATATAGAAATCTAAAAATGGGGTCCCTTGGTCCAAGTTTTGATATAGCCCCCATATAACCGTATCTCCCGATTTTGGGTAATTTCCTGGCTGGAATTTGGCACAGAGAGTTCTCTATGAGTGCCAACTATCCATGCAAAAAAAATTCTACGCTGATCCACGTTTTCTGTCCTATACACCGGTCCTGATTTTGGGTATTTATACATATTTATAAACTCTTTAACAGCCGAACCAATTGATGTGTGTTTTGAAGACCCCATACAGGAAATAATGTTGATATTTGAACCATTCTTTCAAAAACGACATTTCGGATGAATATGTTTTGCAACAAGATATCTCATTATATCAAATTATAACCAATTTGATCGCAAAATGTGTTTAATATACAAAAAATACTATAAATCGGGAGATACTGTCATATGAGGGCTATATGAAAACTTGGACCCAGGGACCCCATTTTTCATTCCTGTATTTGTATTAACATAAAAACCATCTGAGACAAATTTTGACCGGCTATGTCAAGTGGTTCGGCAGTTAATGGGTTTATACCCAATTTTTGGGTAAATACTCAAAATAGGGGTACCTTTGTATGGGGGCTACCAGTAAACGTGGACCTACATACATTTGGTACCCAAAATGAACATTCTGTGCCAAATTACAGCCAATTTGGTTGGAAAATGTGTCTAATAGACAAAAAATACCTCCCCCCATTCTCGGGGTCAAAAATTTTTTTTGGATTTAATTCGATTCTACACTAATTCAAGAATGTCTCTACAAATTTTCAAGGGAAAATCTCAAGAACTCTTGAAGATATAGCAGATTTATTGTGTCAGCATCAAGTGACGGCTAAAGGGATTCTCAAACTTTAATCGCGTTTTTCTCCTTTGCGAATGGCGGGCACTAATAACCCAATCCATCCCAAATTTTTACACGTTTCTCTGTGAGTGTATAGCTATCGTATGAACTAGGATAAAGTCAATCGGTGAAGATCTTCCTTATCTTTTAACTTGGTTAAAAATCGGCAATTTTCCAAAAATATTTTTTCAAAGGTCCGTCATTTTGTTAATTATAGAGCGAAGTCAATAATCCTAGTTCATACGAGAGCCAGACATGTACTCTTTCTAACACCGTTGGAATTTTCGGATTCCGATGTTCCAGTGAGGAGTTATCATGCCCGCCATCAAAAATAAGGACTTTTCTTTAATTACAAAAAACAACAACAAAGCAATAACAAAAATGTTTGGTAAATTATTTTTCTTCTCTTTTAAATCTTCAAATGTATGTGTGCAAAGTAACGAACCTTAACAAGCATTGGTATTGATTTACCAGGCCATTCAAAATCTTGAAAAATTAAAATCGGGAATGGGTGGGGTTCCCTTAAATCGGGAGATATGGTTATATGGGGGCTATATCAAAACTTGGACCCAGGGACCCCATTACGGATTTCTATATATGCTTTGGCATTAAAAACATGTATGCAAAATTTTAGCCGCCTATGTCAAGTGGTTCGGGAGTTAATGAATTTATACGTTTTCTTCAAAAATGTTTTTCACCCACAGATATTTTTATATGGGGAATATTATGCATTATATGGTAGTTCTTAGATCTTGCAGGTGGGAGAATGGGGTAGAAACTTCAACACACCGAAAATTAAACGGGACGTTTGTATAAGGTTGTTTTAAAATATTAACCTATATTGAATAATTATTGGAAAGAAGTTTTTTCCAAGAATCCGATATGAGTAAAACTTAATAATACTAAAATGGGTGTGGAGGATGTATAAAAAGTCGGAGCTATATAGATAAATTTTAGAAAAAACATTACTACGGAATACCAATTTACAGTTACGAAATGCCGCTAAACCCTATATATGGGAGTTTTTTCTTATCATGAACATATATTGATAATTTTCTGTATACATGAATGTAAGCCTTCACGACAATTTTTGGTTGGATGATTTGACAGACAAAGAGAAACTGAAACCAGTAAGGAAAGTAGTAAAGTCAGACTGGGTCGACTATATGATACCCTTCACCACTTTGGGTATATTTTACATATGTATCCTATAAGACGTCACATTTTCGAAGGAACATTGACATGCAATTGAACGAACTTAAATATGTGATATTTATCTATATCTTAACCGACTAACATCAATCCCTACACATGTCATTTTGCAACCTATGCAAAGCAAACTTGATATGACTTGACTATGCTGCACTGTTTAAAATTTAATCTCAATCAAACACCCATTGATTATTTGGTGTACAATAAACATGAATAAATCGAAATTATATATGAAAGCTATGGTACATCTATATCTGAACCGATTTCAAGGAAACTTGCCAGAGATTAATTTATATTAACTTCAGCACGTTGTGTCAATCGGCCTTACTAGGGGTCTTTAGTGCACCATTTACTTAAAATCGGAAGAAAATATATCTAGGAGGTGTTTGTAAATCTGTTCCAATTTTCACGAAATTTTGAACACATCATTCTAGACGTAATTCAGTATGCTATACCAAAATCGAAAGATATTGGGGGCTTTGGTGCAGCATTTACATAAAATGGGACGTAAATATATATGGGAGATATATCTAAATCTGAACCGATTTGCAGGAAACTTATCACACGTCATTCTAAACTTAATTTAGTACGCTATGCCAAAATTCGTGCAAATCACAAGTTTTTCAGGTACTTTGGGGCACCATTTACCAAAAATCGGGAGAAACTATATAAGGGAGCTATATCTAAATCTGAACTGAATTTAACGAAACTTAGCACACGTCAATCTAGATTTAATTGAGTACGCGGCCGAAATTCGTACAATTCTAATGATTTTCAGGGATTTTGGTGCACTATTTTACTAAAATCGGGCGAAAAGTATATAGGAGCAATATCTTAAAGCTTACTTAAAATCGGACGAAACTATATACGCGAGTTATCTAAATCCGAACAGATTTTCACGACAGGCTACACCAAAAAATTTGGGACTTTGGTGCACCATTTACCTAAAATCGGGCGAAACTATATATGGGACCTATATCTAAATCTGAACCGATTTTTAGGAAACTTAGCACACGTCATTCTAGACTTAATTCAATACGCTAAGCCAATCGAATGATTTTCGGGCACTTAGGTGCGCCATTTACCTAAAATCGGAATAAACTGTATAAGGGAGATACATCTAAATCTGAACCGATTTTCACGAAACTTAGCACACGTTATTCTAGACTTAATTCAGTAGGCTATACCAAATTTCGTGAAAATCGAATGATATATAGGGACTTTTGTACACCATTTAACTGATATCGGACGAAAATATATATGGGAGCAATATCTAAATCTGAACAGATTTTTCCCAATTTCAATAGGGTTCGTCCTTGGGCCAAATAAGTGACCTATGCTAAATTTCGTCCAATTCGGATCATAAATGCGACCTGTACTTTGTTTACAATTTAACATCAACAGACGGACGGACGAACATGTATAAATCTGTTCATACAAAGTAAGGGGATTTAGCGAAAGCGAACAAATTTCCGCTTGTGAATTCACTCCCTTGCGAATATCCAGAATAAGGTTGTACATGTGGAATTCCATAAACAAAGTTCCGATATTGGCAATTTTTAGTAAGAATATTTTTTAACCAATGAAAACCCAAAATAAAGTGTATTTGATTGAGAAA
>NW_026885856.1:0-71624 GCF_032173495.1 Musca vetustissima
ACGCTTCCATATATATTTCCATATATTTCGAATGTATATTTCAAGTGTGCTATAAGTCGATTTACCCAAATTTGTCCCATTGAAATTTAACATAGGTTGCAGAAAAGCATATGTATATGGATTGATGTTAGTCGCTTCATTTATTGAAAAAGATCAAATCAAAACAATTGGTTTCAATGGAATTAAAACCAGTAAGGAAAGTAGTAAAGTCGGACGGGGCCGACTATATGATACCCTTCACCACAATGGGTATATAAAACAGGACTATTAACATGAAATTGGACGAACTAAAATATGTGATACTTATCTAAATGTGAATCGCCTTAGATCAATCCGTAAACAAGTCATTCGTTTGTTACAATGGGACAAAATTATATAAATCGACTTCAAACAAAGCATTAGGACATCCGTTGGGCTATGTCTGTACTTCTAGAAAACGCAACTACGTTATTCTATGATCAATTTTGGAAATTGATCAAAATTGCTTGTCAATCTGACAAACATGAGGAGTTTGATGCCCAATTTACTTAACATCGGGCGTAAATATATATGGAATCTATATCCAAATATGAATCGATTTCAACGAAACGTACTTCAGTACGTTTTGTTCCTATCAGCCTATTGGTTCCTTGGTGCGTCAATTACTTACGCTATGCCAAATTTCGTGAAAACCGAAAGATATATATTGACTATGATGCACCATGTACATTAAATCGGACGAAATTATATATTTGAGCTATATTTACATCTTGACCGATTTTCACGAAACTTGGCAGACATCACTCTAGGCTCAATTCAGTACGTTATGTCAAATTTCGTGCAAATCGAAGGATATATAGGGACTATGGTGCACCATTTACATGAAATCGGACGAAACTATATATGGGAGCTATATCTAAATATGGACCGATTTTCACGAACAAGGCAGACAACATTCTATGCTCAATTCAGTACGTTGTGCCAAATTTCGTGTAAATCGAAGGATATATAGGGACTTTGGTGCACCATTTACCTTAAATCGGACTAAACTATATATAGGGACTTTGGTGCATTTACATGAAATCGGATGAAGCTATATAAGACCTATATCTAAATCTGAACCGATTTTCTCGAAACTTGGCACATATCATTCTGCACCTAATTCAGTACTCTATGCCAAATTTCATGCAAATCGAATGATATATAGGGACTTTGGTGCACCATTTACCTTAAATCGGACGAAAGTATATATGGGAGCTATATCTAAATCTGAACCGATTTTCTCGAAACTTGGCACACATCATTCTGGACCCAATTCAGTACCCTGTGCCAAATTTAATGCAAATCGAATTATATATAGGGACTTTAGTGCAATATTTACCTTAAATCGGACGAAGCTATATATGGGAGCTATATCTAAATCTGAACCGATTTTCTCGAAACTTGGCACACATCATTCTGGACCTAATCCAGTACTCTGTGTCAAATTTCATGCAAATCGAAAGATATAGAGGGACTTTGGTGCCCCATTTACCTTAAATCGGACGAAACTATATATGGGAGCTATATCTAAATCTGAACCGATTTTCTCGAAACTTGGCACATATCATGCTGCACCTAATTCAGTACACTGTGCCAAATTTCGTGCAAATCGAAAGATATATAGGGACTTTGGTGCCGATATCGGGCGAAAATATATATGGGAGCTATATCTAAATCTGAACCGATTTTTCCCAATTTCAATAGGGTTCGTCCTTGGGCCAAATAAGTGACTTGTGCCAAATTTCATCCAAATCGGATTATAAATGCGACCTGTACTTTGTTTACAATTTAACATCTACAGACGGACAGACGGACAGACGGACAGACGGACGGACGGACGGACATGCATAAATCGACTTAGAAAGTGATTCTATGCATATTCTCAAAAGGAACCATGTGTCTATCTCGATTATTTTTGCCTGTTACAAACATATGCACAAAGACATAATACCCTGTACCACAGTGTGGTGAAGGGTATAAAAATGAGAATACCCATATGTAGAATATACCCAATGTGGTGAAGGGTATCATATAGTCGGCCCAGCCCGACTTTACTACTTTCCTTACTGGTTTACAAATGGTACCTTTCACATAAAACTTCAAAACATATAATTAATTCAAAACATATTTTTGGAAATCAATGCATCTGATGTATGAAACTGCCAGTAAAATATACAAAGCTCCATCTATCGTAGAAAATATCTATTCACTTCCAAAACGGTTGGTAACGCTAAGCTTTATTTACTCATAGCATAGACATCTTCGACTCCGTGGTTAATGTCTGAACTATCATCGAAATAATTAATAAGGAGGAAATTTCTCTTAATACAAATTGTATGCAATACATAAACCATAGGAGAAGATAAATATTATTTGTATAAAATAATAGACGGCGCTATGTTAATAAATTGTTATCGATATTATGTACTCAATATATGAAAAACTCCGATAATACTTAAACAATTTTCCATCAAAATGAAAAAAAAAAAATATTCTTTAAAGAACCACGCCTACTTTAGGGTTGTAAAAATATTCTTTAAAAAATGCACGCCTATTTTAGGGCTTGAAAAACTCTTCTTTACAAAAATCCACGCCTTTTTATACCCTTCACCACACTGTGGTACAGGGTATTATGTCTTTGTGCATAAGTTTGTAACAGGCAAAAGTAAACGAGATAGACGCATGGTTCCTTTTGAGAATATGCATAGAATCACTTTTTAATCGATTTATGCATGTACGCCCGTCCATCTGTCTGTTATGCATGTACGCCCGTCCATCTGTAAGTCTAAAATGATGTGTGCTAAGTTTGGTGAAAATCGGTTCAGATTTAAATATAGCTCCCATATATATTTTCGTCTTATTAAATGTAAATGGTGTACTACAGTCCCTGAATATATTTCGATTTACACGAAATTTGGCACGACGTACTAAATTTCGCCTAGAGTGATGTCTGCCAAGTTTCGTGAAAATCAGTCTTGATTTAGATAGAGCTCCTATATATATTTTCGTCCGATGTTATGTAAATGAATGAAAAAGAAAAAAAAAAAACAAAAGAAGAAAGAACAAGAAAAACGTGAGCGTGAGCAAATCGAATGAAGTCCGGAAATTTTACCAACGAGTAAAACACCAAACCGAAGGCTTTGGTGCAGGCAGATCCTCCTGTAGAGATGAAGAAGGATACCTGGTGACAGATACAGACAGCGTGTTGAGGATCTGGAAGGAGCATTTCGAAAAGCTTCTAGTATCAAATAGTGGCGATGAAGAAGATACCCCAGAACCAATAAGATGGTATAGAGTGTATACCACCTAGCCAAGATGAGGCCATAAAAGCAATTAATCGGCTCAAGAACAGCAAAGCAGCAGGAGCCGATGGGTTACCAGCCGAACTATTCAAGACTGGTAGCCAGATGCTGGTCAGGAGCATGCACCAGCTAATTACCACAATTTGGCTGGATGAATGCATGCCCAATGATTGGAACCTCAGCATCCTGTGTCCCGTGCACAAAAAAGGAGACAAGACGATATGTGCCAACTATAGAGGAATAAGTCTCCTTCCCATCGCATATAAAGTGCTATCCAGTGTGCTGTGTGAACGATTTAAGCCAATGGTCAATGACATCATCGGACCATACCAATGCGGCTTCAGACCTGGCAAATCCACCATTGACCAGATTTTCACTCTGCGCCAAATCCTGGAAAAGACCCACGAAAAACACATCGACACATACCACCTATTTGTCGACTATAAAGCCGCATTCGACAGCCCTATTCGTTCAGAAGTGTTTAAAGCCATGTCTGCGTTCGGCATTACTGCAAAATTTATACGGCTATGCAGGATAACTTTAAGTGGCACAAGCTCAGCAGTTAAAGTAGGAAAGGACCTATCGGAGTCCTTCAATACCGAACGAGGATTCAGACAAGGTGACAGTTTGTCGTGTGATCTTTTTAACATCCTACTGGAAAAGGTCATACGAGACGCAAAGGTGAACAGAAATGGCACTCTGTACTCCAAGCAATACATGTTACTCGTCTACGCCGATGAAATCGATATATATAACAGCCACCTTTGAACAAATTGAAAAGGAGTCTGCCAAAGTGGGTCTTGCAGTAAACGGCAAGAAGACCAAGCTGATGGTATCAACGCGCAAGACGTCAAGTACACTCGGACCAACTGTGGAACTTGAGAACTACAGCTTCGAGGTAGTTAAAGACTTTATATACCTTGGTACCGCTATAAATAAAACGAATGACATCAGTTTTGAAATTCGGAGAAGGATTGTGATGGCCAGCAGATGCTACTATGGTCTAAGTAAGCAGTTTAAAAACAAGGCCACCTCCCGCCAGACCAAACTCACACTTTACAAGACGCTGATACTACCCGTGCTATTATATGGATCAGAAGCATGGGTACTTGCGCAAGCAGATGAGGCAGCTCTTGGGGTGTTTGAGAGAAAAATTCTCCGAAAGATCTACGGGTCGATCTGCGTCGACGGTGAATATCGGCGTCGAATGAACCACGAGCTTTACAATTTATACGCGGACATCGACATAGTCAGTCGTATTGAGCTGCAGCGACTACGGTGGCTAGGCTGTGCGGATGAATGTAAATGCCCCAGCTCAAAAGGCATATAAAAATGAGCCTACTGATGGTTCCTGTAGAAGGGGAAGGCCACGAATTAAATGGAAAGACCAAGTAGAAAACAACATCCAAATTGGTGGACTTGGGCACAAGACAGACGCGCTTGGAAATCTTTTTTAAGCTCGGCTTATGGAACAACTGTTCTGTAACAAGCCAGCTAAGTAAGTTATGTAAATGGTGCCCCAAAGTCCCCATATATATTTTGATTTGCACGAAATTTGGCATAACGTACTGAATTGAGGCTAGATATAGCTCCCATATATATTTTCGTTCGATTTAATGTAAATGGTGCACTAAAGTCCATATATATCTGTCGATTTGCACGAAATTGTGTGCTGAGTGTCGTGAAAATCGGTTCAGATCTAGATATATATATTTTCGTCCGATTTAATGTAAATAATGTACCAAAGTTCTTATATTACATAGCGTACTGAATTTAGTCTAGAATGATGTGTGTTAAGTTTCGTGAAAATCGGTAGTACAAAATGAAAAAATTCGCTGTTGCCTACATAAATTTACTGTGAAAAAAATTCATTTTGGGGGGGTGGGGTGGTTGCCGTTTCCCCCGGGCCGCCCCCCTGCGTACGTCCATGGCTTCCATATATATTTTCGTCCGATTTTAAGAAAATGGTGCATTAAAATCCTCATGTTTGTCAGAGGATTTGTATTTCATGTATATCGGCAGGCATTCAGGCATCTCCTTCATATAATGATAATTCCTGAAGGGAAGAATTGAGATACATAACTAAAATATTGGTTTCGAAATTGACATATATCGGTCATTAATATCGGTCATCATTAAGTGATAACCCCAAATATTCGCTAATTTCTACACTATGTAATCAATATTGGTCCCCCTTTAGGCATAGCCTCATATAACTTTGTAATCTAAATTGTAGTATTTTGAGGATTTTATATATTTTTTATAGGGTATCCAAAGTTCGGCCCGGCCGAACTTAACGCTTTTTTTCACTTGTTTGGCCTAGTTCCAGTGTAAGGGCCTGACAGACTTAAGTTATTTCGAATTCCAACCTTATGGTGTAGGATATGAAAATTGCGGCCCGATCGAACTAAGTGATTTCTTACTTGTTTGGAATTTCACTTTCCCACCCGATGCAGGCCATAGTACTATATGGCTTAACATCGGTCATTTCCTTCACCCAAACAAAGTAATAAATTATAATTTCCATTAAATTTTAATAACCACCGCCAGACGGTAAGATTGCGATTACTTATCAATATTTTTTTTTTTTAAATCAGTTCTTTCGGTCCAATGTACAATATATGTACGTAGGTAATGTACTAAGTAATCTTCTGAAAATTGATAACATGTCTCGGTTACCAAAAATAAAGTGCGTGAAAGTGGTATGTCTGTTTTGGTAATCACGCATAACTCGCCTGCACATAGAACTATATAACGAAATTCTTGAAATAGTCTCTTATTATATACAATAAAAACATTGCACATAACCATTGGCAACATATATGTGTAATGAAATTCTAAAACTTCGGGTTTTTGTATTTTTCATGGGTCAACAAGAATTATCAAAATAATAACAAGTGACAAGCGTACCAAAAAGTGGGCATATACCGATAATTCTACAAACAGATGTATGTAAACCATTATGTACACCAAATACAAACCTCAGCAATTTTTAATGGGGATTTTTCTTAAAATCTGTAAGATCCAAAAAGTGGATTGATTGATTACAAAGTTATATGAGGCTATGCCTGAAGGGGGACCAATATTGATTACATAGTGTAGGAAATAGTGAATATTTGGGGATATCATTATATGAGGGCTATGCCTAATTAATAACCGGTATATGCCAACATTGAACCTAATATTTTAATTGTTTATCTCAATTCTTTCCTTCAGGAGGTATCACTATATTGAGGAGATACCTAAATGTCTGCCGATATACTTCATTATCGTCATGTTTGAGTTTTCCTTTATCACAATATCTTTAGAAGGCGGAATGCTTACAACAGATGGCTAAATGGGTAAACCCCAAAACACGGAACAAATCAGATAACTATATTATTATAAAAAAGGGGGTAATATGGGGACTACCTCTAAAAAGAGGTGAATATTAATAATTTTTGGTGGGGAGATTTGTTACCATATACGACTACAAAATACCAAATTTCAGCGAATTCGGTTAAAAACGCGCTCAAGAACCTCAAAATATCGATAATTGGGGGTACCCTTATATGGGGACTACCCGAAAAAAATTGACCTATACTTATAATTTTTTGTAGAGAGATTTGCTACCCATTAATAACTGAAATTACTAAATTACAGCCAATTCGGTGAAAAAATCCGGTCAAAACCCCCCAAGAACTGGAAATTGAGAGGTACCCTTACATGGGGGCTTCCAGAAAAAGTGGATCTATATTTATAATTTTTAGTGGGGAAATTTGGTACCCAATAAGAACCCAATGTACCAAATTTCAGCGAATTCGGTTGAAAACCGCGCCCAAGACCCTAAAATAC
This sequence comes from Musca vetustissima, assembly GCF_032173495.1. Classification (NCBI taxonomy): domain Eukaryota; kingdom Metazoa; phylum Arthropoda; class Insecta; order Diptera; family Muscidae; genus Musca; species Musca vetustissima. The sequence goes on from NW_026885856.1 coordinate 7,158, forward strand.
CGAAAACTGGGGGGTACCCTTATGTGAGGGCCACCCAAAAAAAATTGCCCTATATTTATAATTTTTAGTACAGAGATTTGGTACCCAAAAAGAACTCAAAGTACCGAATTTCAGCGAATTCGGTCGAAAAATGCGTCCAAACCCCCCAAAATACCGCAAAATTGGGGGTACCCTTATATGGGGGCTATCCGAAAATATGGACCCATATTTATAATTTTTAGTGGAGAGATTTGCTACCCAATAAGAACTCAATATACCAAATGTCAGCAAATTCAGTTGAAAAACGTGCTCAAGAACCTCAAAATACCGAAAATTGGGGGGTACCCTTATATGGGAGCTATGCCTAAACGTGGACCGATAAAGCTAGAGTGATTAATTACAACAGATAGACAGACGGACATGGCTATATCGTCATAGAATTTTACGCTGATCAAGAATACATATACTTTATAGGGTCGGAAATGATTATTTCGATGAGTTACAAACGGAAAAACAAAATTAATATACCCTCCATACTATGGTGGAGGGTATACAAAAGTGCTTGGTCATGGCATTCCAAAAAGTTAATTGGGAAACAACTAACAAAAGCGTTAAGTTCGAGAGAAAAAGCGTTAAGTTCGGCCGGGCCGGGCCGGGCCCCCCACCATAGGTAAACTCAGATAGCAAAAACGACCTGTAATTTGTGTACAGATATACATATACCGACAGACTTTGTTTGGCCCAAGGACGAACCCTATTGAAATTCGGACAAATCGGTTCCGATTTATATATAGCTCTCATATATATCCGATTTAAGGTAAATGGTGTACCAAAGTCCTTATATATGTCTTTCGATTTGCACGAAATTTGGCACAGCGTAATGAACAAGGTCTAGAATGATGTGTGCAAAGTTTCTTGAAAATCGGTTCAGATTTAGATATAGCTCCCATATATAGCTTCGCCCGATTTTTGGTAAATAGTCCACTAAAGTCCCTGGAAATCTTTTGATTTGCACGAAATTTGGTACAGTGTAATAAATAAGGTCTAGAATGATGTCTGCCAAGTTCCGTGAAAATCGGTTCAGATTTAGATATAGCTCCCATATATATCTTCGTCCGATTTAAGGTAAAGTGTGTACCAAAGTCCTTATATATCTTTCGATTTGCACGAAATTTGGCACAGCCTACTAAATTAAGTAAAGAATGATGTGTGCAAATTTTCGTGAATATCGGCTCAGATTTAGATATAGTTTCCATATATAGCTTCGCCCGATTTTAGGTAAATAGTCAACTAAAGTCCCTGGAAATATTTTGATTTACACGAATATTGGCATAGCGTACTGAATTAAGTCTAGAATAATGTGTGCCAAGTTTCGTGACTATCTGTTCCGATTTAGATATGGCTCCCATATATCTTTTCATCCGATTTAAGGTAATTGGTGCACCAAACACCCCATATATCTTTCGATTTGCCCGATATTTGGAATAGCGTACTGAATTGTGTCTTGAATAATGTGTGCTAAGTTTCATTAAAAAAAAAGGCTCAGATTTAGATATAGCTCCCATATGTATTTTTGTCCGATTTAATGTAAATGGTGCACCAAAGTCCCTATATATCCTTCGATTTGCACGAAATTTGGCATAGCGTGCTAAATTTAGTCTTGAACGATGTGTGTTAAATTTCGTGAAAATCGGTTCAGATTTAGATATAGTTTCCATATATAGTTTCGTCCGATTTTATGTAAATGGTGAACCAAAGTCCCTATATATATATATATATATATATATATATATTCCGATTTGCACGAAATTTGGCACAGCGTAATGAATTAGGTCTAGGATGATGTGTGTTAAGTTTCCTGAAATCGTTCTAATCGGTTCAGATTTAGATATAGCTTCTCTATATTTGACCAAATGAAAACTTTAGTGTAGTTTGTAAAATGACATGTTTATAGATCTAATTTCATTTTACAGGTCCTTTCAAAATACGACAACTGTTAGGATTCATCTGTTGAATATACCCAAAATGGTGAAGGGTTTCATATAGTCGACCCCGTCCGACTTTACTACTTTCCTTACTGGTTTTTATTACAGAGATGTTGAGGTATCGTGGTATGTAAGCTACCCCGAAACTTCAGTAAATATTAATAATTTTTGCTATACAATGAGAAATCAAAATACTAAATTATAGCCAACTCGGCTGAAAAAAAAACTGTCCATAATACCCAAAATACCGAATATTTGGTGGCGCCGTAATATGGGCTCTATCCTGAAACCCCTGAAGGTCAATATCAATAATGGTACGGATATGTTCTGTGCAATTAGAATATTAGAATTATAAAATACCAATATTTCTTATAACCTTCGTCATGGGGTTTGAAGTCTGAAACCTGTAAGGGAAGTAGTAAAGTCGGACTGGGCCGACTATATGATACCCTCGACCACTTTGGGTATATTCTACATATGTATCCTAACAAATGTCGCGTTTTTGTTATATATCTATATCTGAACCGATTTCAGGCAAACAACATAATTTTAGATTTAATTCAGCACCCTATATCAAAATTCGTGCAAATCGAAAGATATATGGGGACTTTGGTGCACCAATTACACAAAATCGGACGAAAATATATATGGGAGATATATCTATATCTGAACCGATTTTCACGAAACTTAGCACACATACTTCAGTGCGCTATGACAAATTTCGTGCAAACCAAATGATTTTCAGAGATTTCGGTGCACCAATTTCCTAAAATCGGATGAAAATCTATATGGGAGCTATATCTAAATCTGAACCGATTTTCACGAAACTTTGCACACATCATTCTAGACTTAATTCAGTACGCTATGCCAAATTTCGTGTAAATCGAAGGATATATAGGGGCTTTGGTACACCATTTACTCTTAGTCGGAAGAAGATATATATGGGAGCTATATCTAAATCTGAACCGATTTCCACGAAACTTAACACACATTATTCTAGACCTTATTCATTAAGCTGTGCCAAATTTCGTGCAAATCGAAAGATTTCCAGGGACTTTAGTGGACTATTTACCTAAAACCGAGAGAAACTATATATGATAGCTATATCTAAATCTGAACCGATTTACACGAAACTTAGCACACATCATTCTAGACCTTATTCATTAAGCTGTGCCAAATTTCGTGCAAATCGAACGATATATAGGGGCTTTGGTAAACAATTTACCTTAAATCGAACGAAAATATATATATATGGGAGCTATATCTTAATCTGAACCGATTTTCACGAAACTTAACACACATCATTCTAGACCTTATTCATTAAGCTGTGCCAAATTTCGTGCAAATCGAAAGATAAATAGGGGCTTTGGTATACAATTTACCTTAAATCGGACGAAAATATCTATGGGAGCTATATCTAAATCTGAACCGATTTTTTCCCAATTTTAATAGGGTTCGTCCTTGGGCCAAACAAATGACCTGTGCCAAAATTCATCCAATTCGGATGCGACCTTTACTTTGTTTACAATTTAACATGGACAAACGGTCGAACATGCTTAAATCGACTCAGAAAGTGATTCTATGCAAATTTTCAAAAGGAACCATGGGTCTATCTTGATTATTTTTGCGTGTTACAAACATATGCACAAAGACATAATACCCTGTATCACAGTGTGGTGAAGGGTATAAAAATGGTTGATACTTTATATAGGGCTATGGCAAAAATTTTTCTTATATTGCAAAATGTCTGCGAAGACCAGACCACCAGAATGAGAAATTCTTCAAAATACCTTAACTGAGGCGGTACCTTCATACCGGAGCTACAACAAAACGTTGATCATTTTCAACACTAAACTTCCTACAAGTATTACATACATGGCTAAATCAGTATGAAATTTGTTGGCACCTCCAAATATTTCGAGGTATTTGACCCTTCTTTCCTATACGAAGGTTACAAAATACGAGTACGATCATAAAAATACCAAAAATTGGGTTGGGAGATTTTATACGGAACCGTATATTAAAAAATTTCTGCCAAGAGGTCGATCACTTTCTGAAAATTCGAAAAGTGAAAAACAAGTAAGAAAGTTAAGCCGTCCTGAAAATGTTATGCATCGTTAGAGGATCTTTATGTGTGGACTATTTCAAAATACGGTCCGGTGTCTGTGGCTTTTTCATATAATGAGAAAACATGTTCTTTATCCAACAAGAAGGTGGAATGACAGATTATAGACTCTTCTTTTGGCAAATGTGCCTTGGAACATCCAAATACCTAAAATATCGCCAGTACATTCTATAGGGACTACATTGAACATTTTCTTTCACTCCGGTCAGACAAACATAGCTTAATCGGTATTGAATTTTATAATGATCCCGAATATATTTTCGTTATGCAGTCACCGATGAAAATTGTTATAAATGTGATGACAAAATCCATCTTATACTGAATGCGGTATAAAAAAATCAAAGAGTACATAGACGTATAGACGTACACCTGTACGCCTCTATCCGTGGGCTCTAAAAACCCAATTGATAACTATGTATGTAGAATATATAATCCTTGCACTCATTTAAAATTATTTACGTCATTTTTGTTGTCGAAAGTACAAAATCAAATTAAAAGTGCACTAAGAAGTGAATATTGCGTTCTACCGACAAAAACTCTCGCATCAAACTTTTTAAAATGTTGTTGTCAATAGTGCCTCGACAGTGACCAGAGTGTGTGAAGGCAATATCAATTTACAGTCATATCAAATAGCGCTTATCAACAGAGACGACAAAGACAGCTTATTTTGCTTTGTATGGCAATTGCAATGTGCGTTAACATTACAATAGAGAATACAATTATTTAAATTATCGGAAAAAAATATTCTTATACATCGCGGCCTGATCCTTGAAAACAATCCACGCCTACTTCTCCATTGGGTTTTGAAAAAACATTCTATAAAAATCCACGCCTACTACTCCATTGGATTTTAAAAAAATATTCTTTAAAAATCCACGCCTACTTCTCCATTGGATTTTGAAAAAAAATATTCTTTAATAATCCACGCCTACTTCTCCATTGGATTTTGAAAAAAAATATTCTTTAAAAATCCACGCCTACTTCTCCATTGGATTTTGAAAAAATATTCTTTAAAAATCCAAGCCTACTTCCCCATTGGATATTGAAAAAATATTCTTTAAAAATCCACGCCTACTTCTCCATTGGATTTTGAAAAAAATATTCTTTAAAAATCCACGCCTACTTCTCAATTGGCTTCTGAAAAAATATTCTTTAAAAATCCACGCCTACTTCTCCATTGGATTTTGAAAAAAAATATTCTTTAAAAATCCACGCCTATTACTCTATTGGTCCTTAAAAATCCACGTCTATTACTCTATTGGTCCTTAAAAATCCACGCCTATTACTCTATTGGTCCTTAAAAATCCACGTCTATTACTCTATTGGTCCTTAAAAATCCACGCCTATTACTCTATTGGTCCTTAAAAATCCACGTCTATTACTCTATTGGTCCTTAAAAATCCACGCCTATTACTCTATTGGTCCTTAAAAATCCACGCCTATTACTCTATTGGTCCTTAAAAATCCACGCCTATTACTCTATTGGTCCTTAAAAATCCACGCCTATTACTCTATTGGTCCTTAAAAATCCACGCCTATTACTCTATTGGTCCTTAAAAAAATCCACGCCTATTGCTCTATAGGTCCTTAAAAATCCACGCATATTACTCTATTGGTCCTTAAAAAAATCCACGCCTAATTCTCCATTGGTTCTTAAAAAAATATTGTTTAAAAATCCACGCCTAGTTCTCCATTGGTTCTTAAAAAAATATTGTTTAAAAATCCACGCCTATTACTCTATTGGTCTTTAAAAAATATTCTTTAAAAATCCACGCCTATTACTCTATTGGTCCTTAAAAAAATATTCTTTTAAAAATCCAATCTTGAAAACAATTTCTTGAAAAATCCACGGCACTGCTCTTATTTATTGTTTAAAAAAACGCCTACTTGTCTATTTGTCCTTGTAAAAATATATTAGCATTGAAAAATATTCTTTTAAAATCCACGCCTATTGTTCTATTGGTCTTTGAAAAAATATTCTTTTAAAATACTCGCCTATTGCTCCATTGGTCTTTGAAGAAAAATTCTTAAAAAACTCCTCGTCCATTGCTCTATTGATCCTTCAAACAATATTCTTTTGAAATCCATGCCTATTGATGGTCCTTTATAAAACCCCACTTCTATCTCCAATAGTTTTGATGAACACTTTTCCTCTTTACTGTAATTATCATGTTTTTTTATACGTTTTTTACACTGTCCACATGAGTAAGAAGTAAAAAAGAAAAAACTACAAAGCAAACAACAACAAAAAATAAATAAATCCAATAAACAAAAATAAATTCTACATGCAAACAAACATACAAATTGATATACAAACAAACAAAGCCCACAAGCCGGTCAGCGGCGTATCGCACTCTCGTACTTCGTCTCTTGAGTACTAATAAGAAATGATTAATAAAACAACAACTACAACAAATTTATAAAAAAAAATAATACAAACAAAATTGAAAATACACACAACAAATATAATGATGAAAATGTTGTTGTTGTTGTTGTTGTTGTTGTTGTTGCTGCATTGGCATTGGGTTCAAAGTACGACGACAAAGTGGCGTGATTTCCGAAGTGTAGAAGAAGCATTTGTTGCATTCCCTGCTGTATTTGCTTTCGGGACGGGTATTTCGTTCTCCTGGTCTATGTTGTTGGTGTTTTGTTGTTATTAATGATATTGTTGTTGCTTTTGTTTTATTTAGTGGCAGTTTACCAGTGATAACAGTAATAATTCGTCTTATTTAGCATTTAATCGCTGCAGTCATGCTGATATACTCTCTAATCATAGGCATTAAATCGACATACATACTTGCAAATGTATCTACAAATTCGACGATTATCGCTGTCGCAAAATTTTGTGTTTGCAATAATTTGAACAATAAATGGAAGCAATATTTCATGACGATAGTTGCGATAATTCTTCATATTGTTTTTTTTTTATGAAAGTGGAAATTTTGCAATATTTTGCATGAGATTATCTGGACTTCTATGAAAATATATATAACACCATCTATAAAAGGAACTTCTGGAGGCCATCCCAAATCGTGATTTTTAAAGAATATTTTTCTAAGGACCAATAGAACAATAGGCGTGGATTTTTAAAGAATATTTTTTCAAGGACCAATAGAACAATAGGCGTGGATTTTTAAAGAATATTTTTTCAAGGACCAATAGAACAATAGGCGTGGATTTTTAAAGAATATTTTTTCAAGGACCAATAGAACAATAGGCGTGGATTTTTAAAGAATATTTTTTCAAGGACCAATAGAACAATAGGCGTTTATTTTTAAAGAATATTTTTTCAAGGACCAATAGAACAATAGGCGTTTATTTTTAAAGAATATTTTTTCAAGGACCAATACAACAATAGGCGTGGATTTTTAAAGAATATTTTTTCAAGGACCAATACAACAATAGGCGTGGATTTTTAAAGAATATTTTTTCAAGGACCAATACAACAATAGGCGTGGATTTTTAAAGAATATTTTTTCAAGGACCAATAGAACAATAGGCGTGGATTTTTAAAGAATATTTTTTCAAGGACCAATAGAACAATAGGCGTTTATTTTTAAAGAATATTTTTTCAAGGACCAATAGAACAATAGGCGTGGATTTTTAAAGAATATTTTTTCAAGGACCAATACAACAATAGGCGTGGATTTTTAAAGAATATTTTTTCAAGGACCAATAGAACAATAGGCGTGGATTTTTAAAGAATATTTTTTCAAGGACCAATAGAACAATAGGCGTGGATTTTTAAAGAATATTTTTTCAAGGACCAATAGAACAATAGGCGCGGATTTTTAAAGAATATTTTTTCAAGGACCAATGGAGGAATAGGCGTGGATTTTTAAAGAATATTTTTTTTAAGGACCAATGGAGGAATAGGCGTGGATTTTTAAAGAATATTTTTTCAAGGACCAATAGAACAATAGGCGTGGATTTTTAAAGAATATTTTTTCAGGATCAATAGAGCAGTAGGCGTGGATTTTTAAAGAATATTTTTTCAAGGACCAATAGAACAATAGGCGTGGATTTTTAAAGAATATTTTTTCAAGGACCAATAGAACAATAGGCGTGGATTTTTAAAGAATATTTTTTTCAAGATCAATAGAACAATAGGCGTGGATTTTTAAAGAATATTTTTTCAAGGTCCAATAGAACAATAGGCGTGGATTTTTAAAGAATATTTTTTCAAGGACCAATAGAAAAATTTTTTCAAGGACCAATAGAACAATAGGAGTGGATTTTTAAAGAATATTTTTTCAAGGACCAATAGAACAATAGGCGTGGATTTTTAAAGAATATTTTTTTCAAGATCAATAGAGCAGTAGACGTGGATTTTTAAAGAATTTTTTTTTTTGAGATCAATAGAGCAGTAGACGTGGATTTTTAAAGAATTTTTTTTTTTTGAGATCAATAGAGCAGTAGACGTGGATTTTTAAAGAATATACCAATAGAGCAGTAGGCGTGGATTTTTAAAGAATATTTTTTCAAGGACCAATAGAACAATAGGCGTGGATTTTTAAAAAATATTTTTTCAAGGACCAATAGAACAATAGGCGTGGATTTTTAAAAAATATTTTTTCAAGGACCAATAGAAAAATAGGCGTGGATTTTTAAAGAATATTTTTTCAAGGACCAATAGAACAATAGGAGTGGATTTTTAAAGAATATTTTTTTCAAGATCAATAGAGCAGTAGACGTGGATTTTTAAAGAATATACCAATAGAGCAGTAGGCGTGGATTTTTAAAGAATATTTTTTCAAGGTCCAATAGAACAATAGGCGTGGATTTTTAAAGAATATTTTTTCAAGGACCAATAGAAAAAAAGGCGTGGATTTTTAAAAAATATTTTTTCAAGGACCAATAGAAAAATAGGCGTGGATTTTTAAAGAATATTTTTTCAAGGACCAATAGAACAATAGGCGTGGATTTTTAAAGAATATTTTTTTCAAGATCAATAGAGCAGTAGACGTGGATTTTTCAAGAATATTTTTTCGAGGCCTTACAGAGACGTGGATTTTTAAAGAATATTTTATAGAGGCCTTACAGAGACGTGGATTTTTAAAGAATATTTTTTTTTGAGATCAATAGAGCAGTAGACGCGGATTTTTAAAGAATATACCAATAGAGCAGTAGGCGTGGATTTTTAAAGAATATTTTTTCAAGGACCAATAGAACAATAGGCGTGGATTTTTAAAAAATATTTTTTCAAGGACCAATAGAACAATAGGCGTGGATTTTTAAAAAATATTTTTTCAAGGACCAATAGAAAAATAGGCGTGGATTTTTAAAGAATATTTTTTCAAGGACCAATAGAACAATAGGAGTGGATTTTTAAAGAATATTTTTTCAAGGACCAATAGAACAATAGGCGTGGATTTTTAAAGAATATTTTTTCAAGGACCAATAGAACAATAGGCGTGGATTTTTAAAGAATATTTTTTCAAGGACCAATAGAACAATAGGCGTGGATTTTTAAAGAATATTTTTTCAAGGACCAATAGAACAATAGGCGTGGATTTTTAAAAAATATTTTTTCAAGGACCAATAGAACAATAGGCGTGGATTTTTAAAAAATATTTTTTCAAGGACCAATAGAAAAATAGGCGTGGATTTTTAAAGAATATTTTTTCAAGGACCAATAGAACAATAGGAGTGGATTTTTAAAGAATATTTTTTCAAGGACCAATAGAACAATAGGCGTGGATTTTTAAAGAATATTTTTTTCATTTTTAAAGAATATTTTTTTCAAGATCAATAGAGCAGTAGACGTGGATTTTTAAAGAATATACCAATAGAGCAGTAGGCGTGGATTTTTTAAGAATATTTTTTCAAGGACCAATAGAAAAATAGGCGTGGATTTTTAAAGAATATTTTTTCAAGGACCAATAGAACAATAGGCGTGGATTTTTAAAGAACATTTTTTTCAGGATCAATAGAGCAGTAGGCGTGGATTTTTAAAGAATATTTTTTCAAGGACCAATAGAACAATAGGCGTGGATTTTTAAAGAATATTTTTTCAAGGACCAATAGAAAAATAGGCGTGGATTTTTAAAGAATATTTTTTCAAGGACCAATAGAACAATAGGCGTGGATTTTTAAAGAATATTTTTTTCAGGATCAATAGAGCAGTAGGCGTGGATTTTTAAAGAATATTTTTTCAAGGACCAATAGAACAATAGGCGTGGATTTTTAAAGAATATTTTTTCAAGGACCAATAGAAAAATAGGCGTGGATTTTTAAAGAATATTTTTTCAAGGACCAATAGAACAATAGGCGTGGATTTTTAAAGAATATTTTTTTCAGGATCAATAGAGCAGTAGGCGTGGATTTTTAAAGAATATTTTTTCAAGGACCAATAGAACAATAGGCGTGGATTTTTAAAGAATATTTTTTTCAAGATCAATAGAACAATAGGCGTGGATTTTTAAAGAATATTTTTTCAAGGTCCAATAGAACAATAGGCGTGGATTTTTAAAGAATATTTCCTAAAGGACTCCTATAACAATAGGCGTGGATTTTTAAAGAATATTTTTTCAAGGACCAATAGAAAAATAGGCGTGGATTTTTAAAGAATATTTTTTCAAGGACCAATAGAACAATAGGCGTGGATTTTTAAAGAATATTTTTTTCAGGATCAATAGAGCAGTAGGCGTGGATTTTTAAAGAATATTTTTTCAAGGACCAATAGAACAATAGGCGTGGATTTTTAAAGAATATTTTTTCAAGGACCAATAGAACAATAGGCGTGGATTTTTAAAGATAATTTTTTTCAAGATCAATAGAACAATAGGCGTGGATTTTTAAAGAATATTTTTTCAAGGTCCAATAGAAAAATAGGCGTGGATTTTTAAAGAATATTTTTTCAAGGACCAATAGAACAATAGGCGTGGATTTTTAAAGAATATTTTTTTCAGGATCAATAGAGCAGTAGGCGTGGATTTTTAAAGAATATTTTTTCAAGGACCAATAGAACAATAGGCGTGGATTTTTAAAGAATATTTTTTCAAGGACCAATAGAACAATAGGCGTGGATTTTTAAAGAATATTTTTTTCAAGATCAATAGAACAATAGGCGTGGATTTTTAAAGAATATTTTTTCAAGGTCCAATAGAACAATAGGCGTGGATTTTTAAAGAATATTTTTTCAAGGTCCAATAGAACAATAGGCGTGGATTTTTAAAGAATATTTTTTCAAGGACCAATAGAAAAATAGGCGTGGATTTTTAAAGAATATTTTTTCAAGGACCAATAGAACAATAGGAGTGGATTTTTAAAGAATATTTTTTCAAGGACCAATAGAACAATAGGCGTGGATTTTTAAAGAATATTTTTTTCAAGATCAATAGAGCAGTAGACGTGGATTTTTAAAGAATTTTTTTTTTGAGATCAATAGAGCAGTAGACGTGGATTTTTAAAGAATATACCAATAGAGCAGTAGGCGTGGATTTTTAAAGAATATTTTTTTCAAGATCAATAGAGCAGTAGACGTGGATTTTTAAAGAATTTTTTTTTTGAGATCAATAGAGCAGTAGACGTGGATTTTTAAAGAATATACCAATAGAGCAGTAGGCGTGGATTTTTAAAGAATATTTTTTCAAGGACCAATAGAACAATAGGCGTGGATTTTTAAAGAATATTTTTTCAAGGACCATCTCAACAATAGGCGTGGATTTTTAAAGAATATTTTTTCAAGGACCAATAGAACAATAGGCGTGGATTTTTAAAGAATATTTTTTCAAGCACCAATAGAACAATAGGCGTGGATTTTTAAAGAATATTTTTTCAAGGACCAATAGAACAATAGGCGTAGATTTTTAAAGAATATTTTTTCAAGGACCAATAGAACAATAGGCGTGGATTTTTAAAGAATATTTTTTCAAGGACCAATAGAACAATAGGCGTAGATTTTTAAAGAATATTTTTTCAAGGACCAATAGAACAATAGGCGTGGATTTTTAAAGAATATTTTTTCAAGGACCAATAGAACAATAGGCGTGGATTTTTAAAGAATATTTTTTCAAGGACCAATAGAACAATAGGCGTGGATTTTTAAAGAATATTTTTTCAAGGACCAATAGAACAATAGGCGTGGATTTTTAAAGAATATTTTTTCAAGGACCAATAGAACAATAGGCGTGGATTTTTAAAGAATATTTTTTCAAGGACCAATAGAACAATAGGCGTGGATTTTTAAAGAATATTTTTTCAAGGACCAATAGAACAATAGGCGTGGATTTTTAAAGAATATTTTTTCAAGGACCAATAGAACAATAGGAGTGGATTTTTAAAGAATATTTTTTCAAGGACCAATAGAACAATAGGCGTGGATTTTTAAAGAATATTTTTTCAAGGACCAATAGAACAATAGGCGTGGATTTTTAAAGAATATTTTTTCAAGGACCAATAAAACAATAGGCGTGGATTTTTAAAGAATATTTTTTCAAGGACCAATAGAACAATAGGCGCGGATTTTTAAAGAATATTTTTTCAAGGACCAATGGAGGAATAGGCGTGGATTTTTAAAGAATATTTTTTTTAAGGACCAATGGAGGAATAGGCGTGGATTTTTAAAGAATATTTTTTCAAGGACCAATAGAACAATAGGCGTGGATTTTTAAAGAATATTTTTTCAAGGACCAATAGAACAATAGGCGTGGATTTTTAAAGAATATTTTTTTAAGGACCAATGGAGGAATAGGCGTGGATTTTTAAAGAATATTTTTTCAAGGACCAATAGAACAATAGGCGTGGATTTTTAAAGAATATTTTTTCAAGGACCAATAGAACAATAGGCGTGGATTTTTAAAGAATATTTTTTCAAGGACCAATAGAACAATAGGCGTGGATTTTTAAAGAATATTTTTTCAAGGACCAATAGAACAATAGGCGTGGATTTTTAAAGAATATTTTTTCAAGGACCAATAGAACAATAGGCGTGGATTTTTAAAGAATATTTTTTCAAGGACCAATAGAACAATAGGCGTGGATTTTTAAAGAATATTTTTTCAAGGACCAATAGAACAATAGGCGTGGATTTTTAAAGAATATTTTTTCAAGGACCAATAGAACAATAGGCGTGGATTTTTAAAGAATATTTTTTCAAGGACCAATAGAACAATAGGCGTGGATTTTTAAAGAATATTTTTTCAAGGACCAATAGAACAATAGGCGTGGATTTTTAAAGAATATTTTTTCAAGGACCAATAGAACAATAGGCGTGGATTTTTAAAGAATATTTTTTCAAGGACCAATAGAACAATAGGCGTAGATTTTTAAAGAATATTTGGATTCTTAAAGAATATATAAAATTGAAATGAATTTCTGTAAAATGTTGTCATACGTTATATAGTAATGCGTTTATTTGTAGATTAGAATATCAATAATGCTAACGAAACGATTTATGTCAAAAACAATAATATATTCATAAATTGTCCACAAATGGATTCCATTCAATTGGTTTTGCAAAAAAAATTTCTAAGTAAATTTCTAAGTAAAAATAATTGCCACTGTCATTTTGGATTCTTTGGATTATTTCCAAAATGTAGGTAAATGTGATTGAACGCTCACAGCTCACATGTTAAAGTTTAATTATGTCTTATCAGTGGTTAAATATGAACATGTCTACGGTGCAAATATTGCTATGCCAGCATACAATTCTTTATTCATTGAGAGAGATATGAAAATTATGTGGTGCTTAGTAACACCAAAAATATATTCAAAAGAAAAAAATGAATAGATTTTTTTTCGAAAAATTTCTTTGTAGTTTAATAGGGGCATGCGATTGCATTTTTATTTATTTTTTATTGTTTTTGTCAGCATCTCTAATATAATTAAAAGTCCATTGATCTTAGTCAAATACTTGATTTGTTTGCGATTGATTTTTAATATCAATTAAACAGTATATTGAACAATTGCTATTCACCAAATACAGGTACATTGTATTTTTTTAGAACTTCTATTTTAGCACGTGTAAAGCGGTTAATATTTTGCATTTTTTGTCTAAAAATTTGGCACGTTTCAATTGTCTCATATTTTCGATATTAATTAATAAATATTCAATATTAATTGAGCTTTGTGGTTAGAAAACAGGATTCAATTAATACAAACGTTATGAACGTTATTCTAATACAATAAAAGTGAAATGAATTCACAATATCCAAATATGTCTCAAAGATCAACAAAAGCATGGACCAATAAAAATTTTCAAGGATAGGCGTGGATTTTTTAAAGAATATTTTTTTCAAAGTCCCTTAACAGGCGTGGATTCTTTAAAGACTACTTTTTAAAGCCCATCAATAGGCGTGAATTTTTAAAAAATATTTTTTCAAGATTCATCTATAGGCGTGGATTTTTAAAAAATATTTTTTTCAAGTTCCATCTATAGGCGTAGATTTTTAAAAAATATTTTTTCAAGATCCATCTATAGGCGTAGATTTTTAAAAAATATTTTTTCAAGATCCATATATAGGCGTGGATTTTTAAAAAATATTTTTTTAAGATCCATCTATAGGCTTGGATTTTTAAAAAATATTTTTTCAAGATCCATCTATAGGCGTGGATTTTAAAAAATATTTTTTCAAGATCCATCTATAGGCGTGGATTTTAAAAAATATTTTTTCAAGATCCATATATAGGCGTGGATTTTTAAAAAATATTTTTTTAAGATCCATCTATAGGCTTGGATTTTTAAAAAATATTTTTTCAAGATCCATCTATAGGCGTGGATTTTAAAAAATATTTTTTCAAGATCCATCTATAGGCGTGGATTTTAAAAAATATTTTTTCAAGATCCATCTATAGGCGTGGATTTTAAAAAATATTTGTTGATGCTACATCTATAGACCTGGATTCTTAAAAATATTTTTTCAAGGCGCAGTAGAGCAATAGGCGTGGATTTTTAAACAATATTCTTTTTTAATTTTTTTTAAGGTCCTGTAGAATAATAGGCTGGGATTTTTAAACAATTTTTTTAAGGCCCTGTAGAGCAATAGGCTGGAATTTTTAAACATTTTTTTAAAGGCCCTGTAGAGCAATAGGCGTGGATTTTTAAACAATATTTTTTTAAGGCCCTATAGAGCAATAGGCGTGGATTTTTAAACAATATTTTTTCAAGGCCCTGTAGAGCAATAGGCGTGGATTTTTAAACAATATTTTTTCAAGGCCCTGTAGAGCAATAGGCGTGGATTTTTAAACAATATTTTTTCAAGGCCCTGTAGAGCAATAGGCGTGGATTTTTAAACAATATTTTTTCAAGGCCCTGTAGAGCAATAGGCGTGGATTTTTAAACAATATTTTTTCAAGGCCCTGTAGAGCAATAGGCGTGGATTTTTAAACAATATTTTTTCAAGGCCCTGTAGAGCAATAGGCGTGGATTTTTAAACAATATTTTTTCAAGGCCCTGTAGAGCAATAGGCGTGGATTTTTAAACAATATTTTTTCAAGGCCCTGTAGAGCAATAGGCGTGGATTTTTAAACAATATTTTTTCAAGGCCCTGTAGAGCAATAGGCGTGGATTTTTAAACAATATTTTTTCAAGGCCCTGTAGAGCAATAGGCGTGGATTTTTAAACAATATTTTTTCAAGGCCCTGTAGAGCAATAGGCGTGGATTTTTAAACAATATTTTTTCAAGGCCCTGTAGAGCAATAGGCGTGGATTTTTAAACAATATTTTTTCAAGGCCCTGTAGAGCAATAGGCGTGGATTTTTAAACAATATTTTTTCAAGGCCCTGTAGAGCAATAGGCGTGGATTTTTAAACAATATTGTTTCAAGGCCCTGTAGAGCAATAGGCGTGGATTTTTAAACAATATTTTTTCAAGGCCCTGTAGAGCAATAGGCGTGGATTTTTAAACAATATTTTTTCAAGGCCCTGTAGAGCAATAGGCGTGGATTTTTAAACAATATTGTTTCAAGGCCCTGTAGAGCAATAGGCGTGGATTTTTAAACAATATTTTTTCAAGGCCCTGTAGAGCAATAGGCGTGGATTTTTAAACAATATTTTTTCAAGGCCCTGTAGAGCAATAGGCGTGGATTTTTAAACAATATTTTTTTTACTGAATTGAGTCTAGAATGATGGGCTTTAAGTTTCGTGAAAATCGGTTCAGATTTAGATATAGCTCCCATATATAGTTTCGTCCTATTTGATGTAAATGGTGCACCATTGTCCCTATATATCATTTGATTTGCACTAAATTTGGCATAGTGTACTCAATTGAGTCTAGAATGATGTGTGCAAAGTTTCGTGAAAATCGGTTCAAATTTAGATATAGCTCCCATATATATTTCCATCCGATTTTATGTAAATGGTGCACCAAAGTCTCTATATATCTTAAGATTTGCACGAAATTTGAAATAGCGTACTGAATTGAGTCTAGAATGATGTGTGCAAAGTTTCGTGAAAATCGGTTCAGATGTAGATATAGCTTCTATATATAGTTTCGTCCGATTTTATGTAAATGGTGAACCAATGTCTCTATATATCTTTCGATTTGCACTAAGTTGGGCATAACGTACTGAATAAAGTCTAGAATGATGTGTTCTAAGTTTCGTGAAAATCGGTTCAGATTTATGTAAATTGTGCACTAAAGACCCAAAGTTTGTCCAAATGCCACACAATTTTGTACAATGAAGTTAATATAAATTAATCTCTGGTTAATATACAATAATCTTTGGGAAGTCTCGTTGAAATATTGTCCAAATTATTAACTGAAGTCCGTAAGTAAGTATGTTCAGCAATGGGAGACAATTCTTCGTGGACAATTTTTGTTATAGGCCCATATAAATGTTCCACTTCATTATCCGTGCCGAAGTTATTGTAATATAACATTCGGGAGACAAGCTGAGTATGATTTGTCTCATTCTATACCCCTCTTATTACTTCTTTGGCAATGTAGCAGAAATTATTTTGATTTGTGGCTGTACTTACGATGTGACTGACATACACACACACACATCTTCCAAATCGATTCTACAAACATTAGTAAGAGTCAAGTTTATAAAAAGAAATCCCCAACATATCATCATCAGTGTCTGACCTTGAAATCTCTCTGTTTTGGTAATGTGTGTGCTGTTTGGAATGAAACAACATTCTGGTGGAGGGTTCCAGTCCAAAGAAAGAATTTTATTGCGTTGTTTTGTTTCGCAGATAAATATTCATGAGTTATTCATTGGAATCGCGTAAAATTTCATTTTAATGACTACAACAAAAAAAAAATGCGAAGGGTTTTTAGTGACACGGTCTGGGAACTCATAATTGATCTTCATCAAAAAGAAAAATAAGACCAAAGTCCGGCATAAAATGAGAGGTTAGAGTTAGTACATATGGAAGGGACAGTGGGGTAGGCATAGTTGAGATGAACAGAAATAAGTAAAGATCGTACGAACCCAAAAAGCTGAGAAATTTTAGAGAGGGTATTTGACATTGCTGCCATTATAGGTTAACTTAAGGTAGTCCTGAAAGAAGGATAATGTCAGTGTAGCCTAAATTTTCTGTTTTATGTATCGTTCTCAATTGTTCCACTGTACCGTAGTTATTTCTTTCAAACAAGCATAATGTACTTCAGGTTAGCTGATAGTCAGGCAAGAATTATATAAATTTTAACCACAGCAAAAAAAATTGTAATATAATTTTGAAATAGTTTCACATCTTTGTGATCGTTTTCAGTTAACATGAAGACCTAAATGTGGTTAAAACACACTGGCAACCTAAACTTAACAGGCAGACAAGTACTAAACTGGTTGTTCAAGTTTTCGCATTTAGTATGGGCATTTTTATACCCTTCACCACGCTGTGGTACAGGGTATTATGTCTTTGTGCATATGTTTGTAACAGGCAAAAATAATTGAGATAGACCCATGGTTCCTTTTGAGAATATGCATAGAATCACTTTCTAAGTCGATTTATGCATGTCCGTCCGTCCGTCCGTCCGTCTGTCCGTCCGTCTGTCTGTCCATGTTAAATTGTAAACAAAGTACAGGTCGCATTTATGATCCGAATTGGATGAAATTTGGCATAGGTCACTTATTCGGCCCAAGGACGAACCCTATTGAAATTGGGAAAAATCGGTTCAGATTTAGATATAGCTCCCATATATATATTTAACCGATTTAATGTAAACGGTCCCTATATATCTTTCGATCTGCACGAAATTTGGTACAGGCTAATCATTTAGGCCTATAATGATGTCTGCCAATTTTCGTGAAAATCGGTCCAGATTTAGATATAGCTCCCATATATAGTTTCGTCCGATTTCATGTAAATGGTGCCCCTAAGTCCCTATATATCTTTTGATTTGTACGAAATTTGGCATAACGTACTGAATTCAGCCTAGAGTGATGTCTGCCAAGTTTCGTGAAAATCGGTCCAGATTTAGATATAGCTCCCATATATAGTTTCGTCCGATTTCATACAAATGGTGCCCCAAAGTCCCTATATATCTTTTGATTTGCACGAAATTTGGCATAACGTACTGAATTAAGCCTAGAGTGATGTCTGGCAATTTTCGTGAAAATCGGTCCAGATTTAGATATAGCTCCCATATATAGTTTCGTCCGATTTCATGTAAATGGTGCCCTAATGTTCTTATATATCTTTCGATTTGCACGAAATTTGGTATAACGTACAGAATTGAGCCAAGAAT
Source organism: Musca vetustissima (assembly GCF_032173495.1). Classification (NCBI taxonomy): domain Eukaryota; kingdom Metazoa; phylum Arthropoda; class Insecta; order Diptera; family Muscidae; genus Musca; species Musca vetustissima. The sequence goes on from NW_026885856.1 coordinate 25,882, forward strand.
GATGTCTGCCAAGTTTCGAGAAAATCGGTCCAGATTTAGATATAGCTCCCATATATAGCTTCGTCCGATTACATGTAAATGGTGCACCAAAGCCCCTATATATCCTTCGATTTGCACGAAATTTGGCATAACGTACTTAATTGAGCCCAGAATGATGTCTGCCAAGTTTCGAGAAAATCGGTCCAGATTTAGATATAGCTCCCATATATAGTTTCGTCTGATTTCATGTAAATGGTGCCCTAATGTTCTTATATATCTTTCGATTTCCACGAAATTTGGTATAACGTACTGAATTGAGCCTAGAATGATGTCTGCCAAGTTTCGAGAAAATCGGTCCAGATTTAGATATAGCTCCCATATATAGCTTCGTCCGATTACATGTAAATGGTGCACCAAAGTCCATATATATCCTTCGATTTGCACGAAATTTGGCATAACGTACTTAATTGAGCCCAGAATGATGTCTGCCAAGTTTCGAGAAAATCGGTCCAGATTTAGATATAGGTCCCATATATAGTTTCGTCCGATTACATGTAAATGGTGCACCAAAGTCCCTATATATCCTTCGAGGTGCACGAAATGTGGCATAACGTACTTAATTGAGCCCAGAATGATGTCTGCCAAGTTTCATGAAAATCGGTCCTGATTTAGATATATCTTCCATATATAGTTTCGTCCGATTTCATGTAAATGGTGTCCAAAGTCCCTATATATCTTTTGATTTGCACGAAATTTGGTACAGCCTAATCATTTAGGCCTAGAATGATGTCTGCCAAGTTTCGTGAAAATAGGTCAAGATTTACATATAGCTCCCATATATAGTTTCGTCCGATTTCATGTAAATGGTGCACCAAAGTCCATATATATCCTTCGATTTGCCCGAAATTTGGCATAACGTACTGAATTGAGTCTAGAATGATGTCTGCCAAGTTTCGTGAAAATCGGTCCAGATTTCTATATAGCTCCCACATATAGTTTCGTCCGATTTCATGTAAATGTTGCACCAAAGTCCCTATATATCTTTCGTTTTGCACAAAATTTGGCATAACGTACTGAATTGAGCCTAGAGTGATGTCTGCGTTGTTTCGTGAAAATCGGTCCAGATTTAGATATAGCTCCTTTTTATTATAGATTGATTTTAAGTAATTGACGCACCAAGAACCAATAAGAACAAAACGTTCTGAAATTAGTCTAACCTTCTGTCACAAGTTTGTTTGAAATCGCTTAATATTTGGATAGAGCTTCCATATATATTTTCGCCCGATTTCAAGTAAATTGGGCATCAAACTCCTCATGTTAGTCAGTTTGACATCAAATTTTGCACAACGTACAAAATTGAGCATAGAATTATGTAGTTGCGTTTTCTAGAAGTACAGACATAGCCCAACGGATGACCCATTTATATTTGTTTGAAGTCGATTTACATACTTTATGGATAGATCTACGTAGATTAACATTTAGATAAATATCACATATTTTATTTCATCCAATTTCATGCTAATAGTCCAGTTTAATATACCCATAGCGGTTAAGGGTATCATATAGTCGGCCCCGTCCGACTTTACTACTTTCCTTACTGGTTTTGTGCATATGTTTGTAACATGCAAAAATAATCGAGATAGACCCATGGCTCCTTTTGAGAATATGCATAGAATCACTTTTTGAGTCGATTTAAGCTCGAAATTTGGCACAGCGTAGCAAATTAGGTCTAGAATGATGTGTGTAAAGTTGCCTGAAAATCGGTTCAGATTTATATATAGCTCCCATATATACTTTCGTCAGATTTAATGTAAATGGTGCACCAAAGTCCCTATATATCTTTCGATTTGCTCGAAATTTGGCACAGCGTAGCAAATTAGGTCTAGAATGATGTGTGTTAAGTTTCCTGAAATCGGTTCAGATTTAGATATAGCTTCTATATCTGACCAAATGAACAATTTAGTATCGGTTGCAGAATGACGTGTTTATGGTTCCAATTTCATTTTACTGGTCCTTTAAAAATGCGACTTCTGTTAGGATTCATCTGTTGAATATACTCAAAGTGGTGAAGGGTATCATATAGTCGGCCCCGTCCGACTTTACTACTTTCCTTACTGGTTTTTTTTTTTGCAGAAGTTAAAATATTTGCTGTACGAAAATGGAAGCTGTATGACAGGCGCATAATTTCTAGGTGACGGGAATTCTATCGGTAAACTTATAGTCATTTGCCTAATCAACAAGTTCATTAATAATATATTTGCCTTCTAACTTAACTCTCCAGTTCGGCTATAAAAATCCTAGTTCTTTTGCACAACTCGCAAAGATTATGGCTTTCAGCTCATCTATGAAGATGGCCCTCAGCTCGTCTGTAAAGATTCTCTTGCATTCATTTCATCACAACCTGGGTCTCTGTTCAAATAAAAACAGTAAGGAAAGTAGTAAATTCGGGCTGGTCCGACTATATGATACCCTTCACCACTTTGGGTATATTCTACATATGTATCCTAACAGACATCGCCTTTTCGAAGGAACATTGACATGTAATTGAACGAACTGAAATATGCGATCTTTATCGTTTGTTGCACCATTTATCTAAAATCGGAGGAACATATATATGGGAGCAATATCCAAATCTACACCGATTTTCACGAAACTTATTACACACCATTCTAGATTTAATTCAGTACGCTATGCACAAATTTCGTGCAATTCGAAGGATGTATAGGGAGTTTAAAACACCATTTATATAAAATCGAACTAAAATATATATGGAAGATATAGCTCCCATATCATCTGAACCGATTTTCACGAAACTTAACACACATCATTCTGGACTTAATTCAGTACGATATACCAAATTTCGTGTAAATCGAATGAAATGTAGGGGCTTTGGTACAATATTTACATAAAATCGGACGAAAATATATATGAGCGCTGTATATAAATATTAACCGATTTTCACGAAACTTAGCATGCATCATTCTAGATTTAATTCAGTAAGCTATGCCAAATTTCGTGTAAAAAGAAAGATATAGCGGCTGTTTGATAGGGGCTTGGTGTATCATTTAAATTAAATTAGAAGAAAGTATAAATGGGAGCTACATTTAAATCTGAACCGATTTTCACGAAACTTAACGAAACTTATCTTAATCTGAAACGATTTTCCCAATTTCAATAGAGTTCGTTCTTGGGTCAAATAAATGAGCTGTGCCAAATCAAGCCATCGAATTCGGATATAGATGCGATCCGTGCTTTTAACATGAAAAGACGGACGGACATGTATAAATCGACTCAGAAAGTGATTCTATGCATATTCTCAAAAGGAACCATGTGTCGATCTCGTTTCCTTTGCCTGTTACAAACATATGTACAAAGACATAATACTCTTTACCACAGTGTGGTATAATAGACTGCCAGTTTTAGAGCTGCTATAGTGACTCTCTATTTCAGCTAGTTCGTATTGAATTCTTGCTTAAGCTCGTCTACATGGAAACTTAAGCCAGTCTTTTGAGACTCCCAATCTTCAGCTCGTCAATAAAGACTCCCTGATTTGCAACTCGTCGAAGGGGACTTATTAGCCTTCAGCTCGTCAATAGAAACTCCCTGACCTTCAGCTCGTCTGATGGGATTTACTGGCCTTCAACTCGTCCATAGAGACTCCCTGATTTCAACTCGTCTATAAAAACTTCCACATCTTCAGCTCGTCTATAAAGACTATATAAACGAGCTGAACGTCTCAACTCTCAGCTTAGCTATAAAGTCCATCTTCTTTCACGTCCTGTATTAATTAGAGTCTCCCTGCCCTTAAGCCCCTCTATAGAGACTTCCTGTCCTTGCGCTCGAATATAGAGACTCCCGAACTTTCAGCTCGTATATAGAGACTCCTGTCCATCAGCTTGTCTGTAGAGACATCTCTCAGATTCTCCACAGAGACTAACTTCTTCATCTACTTAATGCAAACTCACTTCAGCAGATGCAAGAAAACATCCTTCAGCTCGTCTATGGATACTCTTTTCAGATCATCTATTGAGACTTCCTTTATCTCCTCAATGCAAACCCACTTCAGCTGATCTATGGAAACCCTTTAGCTCGAATATCAAGATCCCCTAACCTTAAGCTCGTCTACAGAGACTTCCTTCAGCTCCCTTCACCTCGTCTACTACGTATATAGAAACTCCCTGACTTTCAGCTCGTTTTAAGGGACTCGCCTTCAATTCGTCCATAGAGACTCACTGATCTTCAGCTCGACTGCAGGCTTCCCTTCAGCTTGTCTATAGAGACTCCTTTCAGTTCGTCCACAGAGACTCCCTTTAATTCGTCTACATAGACTCCTTTCAGATCCACTATAGATCCTACTTTCAGGGCCTCCCCTCAGCTTGTCTATAGAGTCTCCCTTCAGCTCGTCTATAGAAAACCCCTTCAACTTTATAAACATTCCTACTTCAGCTCATCAAAAATAATGCCTTCAATTCGTCTAAAGAGACTCCCAACAGTTTGAATCTTTCCTGACCTTCTGTAAATACAACCTGTCCTGCGCCTCGTCTAAAAAATTCCGGAATTTAAATTTTCCTTTAAGTTTACTCTACCTTCACCCCCTCTATAAAGAATCTCGAGCCTTCATGTCATCTATGAAGACTCCCACCCCTTCACACCATAACAAAGAATTCTTGACCTTCTATTGCCCTTGAAAATATTATTTTTATTCAACTTTAAGAAAACAAATCTATCATCCGATACCAGTTACCCTTTATTTTTTTACAAAGATTCGATTTTTGTTTTCCTTCACAAATTGCTGCCAATGATCTGTGAGTCAACGCTATATTTGTACGTAAGTACGTACGCATAGGGTATAGATGAGTTTGAACTTTGGAATCGGTTGGCTTATATTCGATCAGTAACCACATTTATCTTCTTCGAGTGTTCGTGTAACAATACTTTGACCGCACAGTAGGAATTATATTGCACTATGGTTAAAGTGCAGCAACGATATACATTGAAGTAGCTGGTGAGGAAAATTACAACAACAAATACCGATATAAATGATGAAATGGTGACAACGGAAATTTACCAGTTAAGTTTCCCCATAATTATAAACAAGGAACAGTTTCAATGTCGAATGTTCTTATCCTCCTAGGGTTACGGGTAAAATAATCTCTCAACAGCTAGACCCATATTTCCAGTTCATTCATGATTTGACGATATTCGAATGTGCCATTAAAATATTTTGTTTTTTTCTTTTTTTAATTTCCCCAAAATATTCCATTATAACACAAATTATTTAAATAAATAAAAATAAACAATTTATTAATTTTTGCATTTTTTATTTAATTTGTAAATATACACAAATAACATCGAATAATAAATCCGAAAAAATTCCATTTCATTAGCATCGCTTCTAGACGTACTTGGCCATCGTTACAATCACGCAAAACGTCATGTACAGGGTAATCGTGAAGGGGACAAAGAAAGCAATTGCCCGCGATGGCTGGGGCACAGGTCGAAAGGCATAAATCGCTGTATGGAAAATACGCGATATGGCAACTATGCAAAATAGTAAACGTGCCACTATGACATTCGGTCCGGTGGTTATGTAGGCCAAGGCAATCAACAAATAGGGTAGAATATTTTCCAAATCATTGCGATGGGCTCTGTTGTTGTGGTCGTCGTCATCATCGATGTTATTGTGATGGTAATATGCAAAATGAAAAATTACAACAGAAATAAGAATGAGGTGTAAATATGAAAAGTTTGTGTGTTTGTAGAAATTACCTTCGAACACGTTCTACATCTGGATCCTGAAATGAAACTTCAGTTGCTTTGCTTAGAGCCAAATCTTCAGGATTGACAAAGGACTAAAAGAGAGAGAGAAAAAACCAGTAAGGAAAGTAGTAAAGTCGGACGGGGCCGACTATATGATACCCTTCACCACTATGGGTATATTAAACAGGACTATTAACATGAAATTGGATGAAATAATATATGTGATAATGTGAATCTACCTGGATATTTCCATAAAGTATGTAAATCGACTTCAAACAAATATAAATAGGTCATACGTTGGGCTATGTCTGCACTTCTAGAAAACGCAACTACGTAGTTCTATGGTCAATTTTGTACGTTGTGCGAAATTTGATGTCAATCTGACTAACATGAGGAGTTTGATGTCCAATTTATTTGAAATCGGGCGAAAATATATGTGGAAGCTCTATCCAAATATTAAGCGATTTCAAGCAAACTTGTCACAGGTTAGGTTATACTAATTTCAGAACGTTTTGTTCCTATTGGTTCCTTGTTGCGTCAATTACTTAAAATATGTGAGCTATATATGTGGGAGCTATTTAGAAATCTGGACCGATTTTCTCGAAACTTGGCAGACATCACTCTAGGCTCAATTCAGTACGTTATGCCAAATTTCGTGCAAATCGAAAGATATATAGGGACTTTGGGGCACCATTTACATGAAATCGGACGAAACTATATATGGGAGCTATATCTTAATCTGGACCGATTTTCTCGAAACTTGGCAGACATCATTCTAGACCTAAATGATTAGGCTGTACCAAATATCGTACAAATCGAAAGATATATAGGGACTTTGGGGCACCATATACATGAAATCGGACAAAACTATATATGGGAGCTAAATCTGGACCGATTTTCTCGAAACTTGTCAGACACCACTCTAGGCTCAATTCAGTACGTTATGCCAAATTTCGTGCAAATCGAAAGATATATAGGGACTTTGGGGCACCATTTACATGAAATCGGACGAAACTATATATGGGAGCTATATCTAAATCTGGACCGATTTTCTCGAAACTTGGCAGACATCAATCTAGGCTTAGTTCAGTACGTTGTGCCGAATTTCGTGCAAATCAAAAGGTATATAGGGACTTTGGGGCACCATTTACATGAAATCGGACGAAACTATATATGGGAGCTATATCTATATCTGGACCGATTTTCACGAAACTTGGCAGACATCAATCTAGACCTAAATGATTAGGCTGTACCAAATTTCGTGCAAATCGAAGGATATATAGGGACTTTGGTGCACAATTTACATGAAATCGGACGAAACTATATATGGGAGCTATATCTAAATCTGGTCCGATTTTCTCGAAACTTGGCAGACATCAATCTAGGCTTAGTTCAGTACGTTGTGCCGAATTTCGTGCAAATCAAAATATATATAGGGACTTTGGGGCACCATTTACATGAAATCGGACGAAACTATATATGGGAGCTATATCTAAATCTGGACCGATTTTCTCGAAACTTGGCAGACATCAATCTAGGCTTAGTTCAGTACGTTGTGCCGAATTTCGTGCAAATCAAAATATATATAGGGACTTTGGGGCACCATTTACATGAAATCGGACGAAACTATATATGGGAGCTATATCTAAATCTGGACCGATTTTCATGAAACTTGGCAGACATCATTCCAGACCTAAATGATTAGCCTGTACCAAATTTCGTGCAAATCGAAAGATATATAGGGACCGTTTACATTAAATCGGTTAAATATATATATGGGAGCTATATCTAAATCTGAACCGATTTTTTCCCAATTTCAATAGGGGTTCGTCCTTGAGCCGAATAAGTGACCTATGCCAAATTTCATCCAATTCGGATCATAAATGCGACCTGTACTTTGTTTACAATTTAACACCAACAGACGGACGGACGGACATGCATAAATCGGCTTAAAAAGTGATTATATGCATATTCTCAAAAGGAACCATGTGTCTATCTCGTTTCCTTTTGTCTGTTACAAACATATGCACAAAGACATAATACCCTGTACCATAGTGTGGTGAAGGGTATAAAAATAGTTTTTCTTATTGGTAAATGTGTATGAACATCATTGTGGATTGGCAGTGGAAAAAATCAAAATCCAAATCTTGCTAGGAGCACAGTAGACAACCTCGGCAATGCTTCGTCGAAAGTGTGGCTCGTCTGTAAAATTTCCCTAAGCTCCAACTCGTCTGAAGTGATTCCTCAATCTTCCTCATTTCTTCTAAAGAGGCTTATCCAACTCGTAAAGACTTTCTCCAGCACGTCTAAATAGACTCCCTTCAACTCATCCGTAGAGACTCTCTTCAGCTCGTCAATAGAGAATCGCTTCAGCTCGTCTATAAAGGCGTCTTTCGACTCGTCTATAAATACTCCCTATTTCTGTTGTTTATAAAGTCTCATTTTAGCTCGTCTATAAGATTCTCTGCTTCTGCTGGTCTATAAAGTCTCCCTTTATATTTCCGCTCTTCAGCTAGTCTATAAAGACTACGCTCAGATCGTTTATAGGGAGTCCCTGACCTACAGTTCATCGTCGAGATCCCCTGCTTCATCCTATTTATAGAGATTCACAGCTTCATATGGTCTATGGAGACTTACAGCTCGTCCATAGAAGCTTCCTGACCTTCAGCTCGTCTATAGAGATTTCAGCTCGTCTATAGAGACTTCAGCTCGTCTATAGAGACTTCAGCTCGTCGATAGAGACTTCAGCTCATCTACAGAAACTTCTGCTCGTCTATATGGATTAATAGCTTCAGCTGATCTTTAAGGATTCCCTGCTTCATGATTCCGCCCCATTTTTATACCCTCTACCATAGTAAGGAGGGTATATTAATTTTGTTTTTTTAATTCGTCGAAATAATCATTTCAGACCACATAAAGTATATATATTCTTGATCAGCGTAAAATTCTATGATGATATAGCCATGGCCGTCTGTCTCTTTTAATCACTCTAGCCTCAAAACGAAATTAGATAGATAGCAAAAATTTTGCATAGAGTCGTCTTTTGTCTGCAGGCAGGTCAAGTTCGAAGATGGGTTATATCGGTCCACGTTTATGCATAGCTCCCATATAAGGATACAACCCAATTTTCGGTATTTTGGCGTCCCTGAGCGCGTTTTTTAAATCTCCCTAGCAACAGTTATCAATATTCGCCCCTTTTTGGGGTAGTCCCCATATAACCCCCTTTTTATACCCTTCACCACATTGTGGTGTGTGTGTTTGTGCATATGTTTGTAACAGGCAAAAGGAATCAAAATCACTTTCTGAGTCTATTTCCGCATGTCCGTCCATCCATGTATTTTTTTTGAACAAAGTACAGGTCGCATTCACTCCGATTTGGATGAAATTTGGTACATGTCACTTATTTGGCCCAAGGACGAACCCTATTGAAATTGGAGAAAATCGGTTCAGATTTAGATATAGCTCCCATTTATAATTTCGTTCGATTTTATGTAAACGGAGCACCATACTGCCAATATTTGTCCGATTGAGACAACATTTTGCACAGAGTATTGAATTAGACCCAGATTGATGTATGCGAAGTTTTGTTGAAATCGGTTCAGATTTTGGTTCCATATATAGTTTCGTCCGATTTTAGGTAAACGATGCACAAAACTCCCAATATTTGTCCGATGGAACAGAATTTTGCACAGATTACTAAATTAGGTCTAGATTGATACATGCCTAATTTTTTTTGAAATCGGTTCAGATTTAAATATAGCTCCTATATATAGTTTCCTCAGATTTTATGTTTATGGTGCACCATACTATGGTGGTGAAGGGTATCATATAGTCGGCCCCTTTCGATTTTTGTACTTTCCTTACTGGTTTATATTAAAATAGTTACGTGATTTGTTCCGCGTTTTGGATTTGGTTCAAAGACTCTGTTGTTATCATTTCACCTGCGGAGAAAATCGAGATAAAAAACCAGAACGTAAGGTTCGATAATGATCTATATATGAATTATAACCCACATTTAGGCCTAGCCCTTGTGTGGAAGGTACCAGAAGGAGTGGATCAATATTCCCCATCTCCGAACTTGAACTAAGTTTGGAGGTAATAACAAGATGGGTAAAGTTTGGTTAATTGTTTCGTAACTTTTTCCCTATATTTTCATTTCAAGTACCTGCCAGTACATCTATGGTATCCAAAGTTCGGCCCGGTCCCACATGTCGATTTACATATGCCCGTCTGTTTAAATCACCATATATTTAAGATAGAGTTCTGCAATTTTGCACAGATATTGCTAATACTCTCCTACACCAAAATGTGATGTGCAATTCGAGATTTAGATATAGCCCCCATGTAGAGTTTCGCCCGACTTTAGGTAATTGGTGCACCAAAGTCCCTATATATCTGGATTTTAAGAATACAATTTGCCCCTTTTTATTTTACCTCTTTGCTGAAACGTCGTGCAGCCGTCAATAGAGTCATCAATAGCATTTTTAATACCAATAGACCAGCCCAAAAGCAATAGCAGCCAAACACCGGATTATCTGGCGATAATAGATATAACGGATTTGTAATATTCACCATTTTGTATGTAAAATTTTCAAACGTTAAAATCACCAACCGAGCGATGTATTTCACGAGCCGTCACAAATAAACTGAACTATGAATTTCATAAAGACATTTTCAATTTACAATCAGTGGTAGTTTCATAGGTCATGTTTCAGCTGTTCATGCTTTAAAAGATAGACCAACCATTTCCCAACATATGCTGTAATTCCCACGTAATGCACTGAGGTCAGAATTTTCTTGTGCCTAAAGAAGTATGTTAAGAGGTTGTGACGATGTTATGGAAAATAACTGACCACAAAACAGACAATCAATTAAAAACGCTATAAAGGATTCATTAAACAATTAGCACATTGATCTATTTTCTAAAGGTCTATCAGATTTGTTGACGTGGATTTTTATAACCTCTAACAAAAGGTAGTGTTTATACTAAATGTGTTGTTCCTTTCACCGGAGAACCCAGAATACATTTTTACGTCAATTTAGCCATGTCCGTTTGTTGAGATTACGATAAATATTTATGATAGAGCTTTGAAATGTTGCACATATACACTCTTTATATGTTGGGAGTCGCAAATGAAATATATCGGTTCCCGTTTTCGTTTAACCCTCATATAATGGTGAGCGCAATATTCGTTATTTTGATATTTTCAAATACGTTTTTCAAACGAATTGGGTGGCAATTCCTCCTACTAAAAATTACCAATATAGGTCGACGTTTTGGTATACTCCCTGCAACAACGTACACAGGATTTCATTTCGGGGGTGAAATCCGCAAGACGTGGATTTTTTAAAGAAGACTTCTTCAAGGACCAATACAAGGCGTGGATTTTTTAAGAAGATTTTTACATGGATCACCACAAGGCGTGGATTTTTAAAAGAGATAGTTAAAGAATATATTTGAAGGACCAGAACAAGGCGTGGATTTTTAAAGAATATTTTTCCAGGCTTGGATTTTTTAAAGATGTCTTTTTTTCAAGGCTCGGATTTTTTGAAAAATGATTTTTTCAAGGACCACCACAAGGCGTGGACTTTTTAAATATGATTTTTTGAAGACCACCACAAGGCGTGGACTTTTTAAAGATAATTTTTAAAGACCACCACAAGGCGTGGACTTTTTACATACGTTTTTTTTTTCAAGGACCACCACAAGGCGTGGACTTTTTAAAGAATATTTTTTCATGGACCAACACAAGGCGTGGACTTTTTAACGATGATTTGTTCATGGACCAACACAAGGCGTGGATTTTTGTAATTGTTGATTTGTATACCCTACACAACTATGTTGTCAGGGTATTATTTTGTCCTAGACCCACCCTCAAAATATACCGATCATATATGGACTAGCTGAGTCCATGTAGAAATGTGTGTCCGTCCGTCTGTCCATTATAATTTGTAAACACGATACAGGCCACAGTTATGGACCAGTCTTCACGGAATTTTGCATGTAGGGTGGGTTCTGGCAAATGAAGATCCCTATTGTTTTCGGTAAAGATGGGTTAATATTTAGGGGATGAAATGGACCAAAAACTTTATTTTTGTCTGATTTTATGGTCGCCCAAAGGCGTGGAGTGGTGTAAAAACTTAATTTTTTGTGTTTTTTCTAGTCGATCTATGGGCTACAATTGGAAGACGAACATCACAGTACAACTTACGATGAAGGGAATCTGGGCAAGAATTTGGAAGGGCTGTACTGAATATTAGTTATATTTGTTTACCTCTAGTCGATCAAGAGGGTACAAATATCGCGAAATATGGTCCATGCTCAGAATATAGAACCACAGATAGGTAGATTTTCGTGGAAGTTGTGTAGGGTATCATATGGTCGGCCCAGTCCGACTATACTGCTCCCCTCACTGATTTAAAAATATTTTTCAAGGGTCTAAAAATGCTTGCATATTTGAAAAATATTTTTTGTCAAGGGTTTAAAACGTAGATTTAAGAAAAAAATTCAAGGACGAACATAAGGTGTGGATTTTTAAAAAAATATTTTTTTATGGACCAACACAATGCTTGCTTTTTTAAAGAATATTTTTTCATGGACCCAACCCAGTGGCAATTTTTTTAAAGGATTTTTCTCCAGACCAATATATAAAAAATATTTTTTAAGTTTTTAAAGATTTTTTTTAAGGACTGACACAAGTGTTGATTTGCAAGAATGTGTTTCCATGGACCTTTAGTTTTTTAAGGAGGATTAACTTTATAAGAAAATTTTTTGACATACTCCCCATAAAGATCGCGCATCATTGAACTTACTTGTATGATTCTTGCCTCATTTTCCATTAATTTGCCTATAGGTATATAAAGGATCTCTTGGCAGAAAATTTTCCATATTGGGCTATGTTGTAATATATTACACCCATAAGAACCCGCTTCATTTTATGTATCTTCATTTCCTAACCGATGTGAGTGTAATTGGGGTTTCGGTAATTGGGAGTTGAAAAACTTCCTCATTTAAGGTCTTTTCATGGTTCTAGGTGTATTTTCTAAACTAGGTGTCAATAAATTGGTAACCTAGGTTTTTTTGTTGTTCAAAAACAAAACAAACAAGTGAAAAAGCGTTAAGTTCGGCCGGGCCGAACTTTGGATACCCTCCACCATAGATATACGGGCAGGTACTAGAAATGAAAATATAGGGAACATGTCAAAAAGTGGACCTATACCGACATTTCTAAAAACGGATTATGTAAACGATAATGTAAACAACAATACAAATTTCAGAAAATTTTAATGGATAATTATACCTCCAGCCTTACAGCTAATGACGGTGTATACACTTTAACACAATGAAAATGTGCCTCATCGAAATATTGGTTCTAGACCCCATGTTTCTTTGGACCAACTCCGTTTCAGTAAAGTTGAATTTCATTCAAACCTCGCACATCTTTTTATTTCTTCCAAACTTAGTTCAAATTCGAAGATGGGGAATATCGGTCCACTTCTTCTGGTACCTCCACACAGGGGCTAGGTCTAAATGCGGCTGTAGTTCATTATCGAACCTTACGTTCTAATTTTTTATCTCGCTATCCTCCGCAGGTGAAATGATTACAACAGAGTCTTAGAACCAACATTAAAACGCGTAACAAATCAGATAACTATTTTAATATAAAAAAGGGGGTTATATGAGGTCTACCCCAAAATGGGGGTACCTTTATATGGGGGCTATCCGAAAAAGTGGACCTATATTCATAATTTTTTGTGGAGAGATTTGGGACCTATTAAGAACTCAAAATACTAAATTACAGCTAATTCGGCGGAAAAATACGATCAAAATCCCCAAAATATTGAAAATTAGGAGATGCCGTTATATGGGGGCTACCAGAAAAAGTGGACCTATATTTATAATTTTTTGTGGAGACATTTAGTACCCAATAAGAACCCAATGTAGCAAATTTCAGCGAATTCGGTTGAAAAACGCGCTCAAGAAACCCAAAATACCGAAAATTGAGGGGTACTGTTATATGGGGGGTACCAAAAAAAATTGACCTATATTTATAATTTTTAGTAGGGAGATTTGGTATCCATTAAGAACTCAAAATACCAAATTTCAGCGAATTTGGCTGAAAAACGTGCCCAAGAACCTCAAAATACAGAAAATTGGTGGTACCCTTATATGGGGGCTGTCCGAAAAAATGGACCTATATTTATAATTTTTAGTGGGGAGATTTGCTACCCAATAAGAACTCAAAGTACCAAATTTCAGCGAATTCGGTTGAAAAACACGCTCAAGAACCCCAAAATACCGAAATTTGGGGGGTACCCTTATATGGGAGCTATACCTAAACGTGGACCGATATAGCCCATCTTCGAACTTGACCTGCCTGCAGACAAAAGACGACTCTATGCTAAATTTTGAGGCTCTATCTCAATTCGTTTAGACGCTAGAGTGATTACAACAGACAGACAGACGGACAGACGGACATGGCTAAATCGTCATAAAATTTTACGCTGATCAAGAATATATATACTTTATAGGGTCGGAAATGATTATTTCGATGCGTTACAAACGGAAAAACAAAACTAATATACCCTCCATACTATGGTGGAGGGTATAAAAAGGGGGTTATATGGGGACTACCCCAAAAAGGGGGTGAATATTAAAAATTTTTGGTAGAGAGATTTGTTACCATATACGACTACAAATTACCAAATTGCAGCAAATTCGGTTGAAAAATGCGCTCAAGAACCCCCAAATACCGAAAATTGGGGGTACCCTTATATGGGGGCTATCCGAAAAAATGGACCAATATTCATAATTTTTGGTGGAGAGATTTGGAACCTATTAGGAACCCAATGTACCAAATTTCAGCGTATTCGGTTGAAAAACGCGCTCAAGAACCCCAAAATTCCGAAAATTGGGGGGTACCCTTATATGGGGGATATCCGAAAAAATTCACATATGTTTATAATTTTTTGTGGAGAGATTTGGTACATATTAAGAACTCGAAATACTAAATTATAGCCAATTCGATGGAAAAATACAATCAAAACCCCCAAAATACTGAAAATTAGGAGGTACCGTTATATGGGGGCTACCAGAAAAAGTGGACCTATATTTATAATTTTTTGTGGGGACATTAAGTATCCAATAAGAACCCAATGTACCAAATTTCAGCGTATTCGGTTAAAAAACGCGCCCAAGAACCTCAAAATACCGAAAATTGGGGGGTACTGTTATATGGGAGCTATGTCTAAACGTGGACCGATATATCCTATCTTCGAACTTGACCTGCCTGCAGACAAAAGACAACCCTATGCAAAATTTCAGCATCCTATCTCAATTCCTTCAGAAGATAGCGTGATTACAACAGACGGACGGACGGACGGACGGACAGACGGACGGACGGACGGACGGACATGGCTAGATCGTCTTAGAATTTTACCCTGATCAAGAATATATATACTTTATAGGGTCGGAAATGAATATTTCGATGAGTTACAAACGGAATGACAAAATTAATATACCCTCCATACTATGGTGGAGGGTATAAAAAAGGGGGTTATATGGGGACTACCCCAAAAAGGGGGTGAATATTAAAAATTTTTGGTAGAGAGATTTGTTACCATATACGACTACAAATTACCAAATTGCAGCAAATTCGGTTGAAAAATGCGCTCAAGAACCCCCAAATACCGAAAATTGGGGGTACCCTTATATGGGGGCTATCCGAAAAAATGGACCAATATTCATAATTTTTGGTGGAGAGATTTGGAACCTATTAGGAACCCAATGTACCAAATTTCAGCGTATTCGGTTGAAAAACTCGCTCAAGAACCCCAAAATTCTGACGCCGAAATTGCGTGCAAAAAATAAGAAATAAAAACACGAACGTTTTTAGATTTAAATTAAAATAAAGGCAGTTGCTTTATTGATAAAAAATAGAAGAGTGGAAAAATAGATAGAGTGACAGATTACCTGTTGTTTGGTAGGCCAACGAAAAGAGAGTGTTTGAGTGTCAACAATAATAAAGGAAGGTGGCGTCGGCGCTAATTCCATACTCGTTAGAATCTGTCATTTGACATTTCAATGTTGTAATATTACGGAGTATGAAGATTGTAACGAATATGGAATTCAATGCGTTTTGAAACACAATAAAAGTGTAAACGCCCAAGAGAATGAAATCAATAGATTTTCTAAATTAAACATTGGCGACCCCCTTGCAACATTATTAATGTTGTAACACTCCAAATTATACAATATATATAACTTAATTTATAAGTACAAATAAGATAGAGTAGGACAGTGCAGTTTTGTGAGCAATTCATAATAATTTCATTTATTTATTTTTTTTTCCAAATTAAACACGAACATTTAATATATACGAATTAAGTATGGCATACTCCAGAGAGTACCCAACCAAACATAGTATAGTGGGCTACAGGAAGCCCCGGCATCGCTTGCACCCGATTGGTGACGATTTTGGCATACATTTCAGGGCCAAACACTAAAGCCACGCGGCCTGGCCTGAAAAAGCACGGATCAGCGAGAGGTAGACCCAAAAACGATTCTTTCGTCCGTTCAGAGATGGCTTCCAACGGCGTAACAACATGGCGTAAGTCTGCAACCCGTGCCATGACCGATAGGGTTTGAAATGGATCGTAAGTTGATGTCACCGAAATGCGACAGAACCGGATCCCATCTAAATTGGATGTGGGAAGCCTCAGGTCAGACACCATTGAGGCACATATTAGGCTTTGCCTACCACAAGGATCCAATACTGCACGAATTGGAATTGAAGGGCCGACATGCTGAAGTCTTACGATAAGACTAGGGGATAATGTTGACACCTGTTGCAAGGGTAATGACCCGAGTGAGTTACTAACAAAATTTGCGATTGATCGACTATCAGCGGACGATGTTGAATCTGATCTAAATCTCGGACCTGACATCGGACTGCGATACGGACGAGACCTTATGTTTTCACGAGAACGGACGGACATTTTAGTTACATGACCGTTATCCGCCGAATCTTTGTGTAATAGTGTGTTGTGTCTACCTCCACACTTCAAACACACTTTTTGACTATGACAGTCATTGGCTTGATGCCATTTGGCCAGGCAGCGTGTGCAATCCCGGTTTACGTTTATAATATGTATGCGAGCCTCAACGGACATCGCAAGAAAATCTCGGCACGTACCAATCGAATGCCGGCGATTACAAACGCGACAATTTCTATTTAAATTCGAGGAGCCCGCAGATACGGACTCCGATGATCGAACAAATACCGAGTCACCCACAGTTATGGGATCTGGCCTGGATACCGAACTTGTCGACGAAGAACCCGCAGTTACGGATTCTGATGGGTGAACGCAATTAAAACCCGCAGTTACGGGTTTGGACATTTGATCTTCGACGATAGGGGACATGCTGGAACCCGCAGTTACGGATTCGGTTTCCGACTCGGTTATTTTCACCGCTGCTATTGGACGAACCAACTCATCCAAAACTTCCGAAGTGGTACGCTTCTTTGGTACATCGGCCCTCTCTAGTACGTTGTCGATTTGAGCGATAAGATCGATTGCGTACATATTTGAAGCGTCCATGGTACTAAGAGGGAAGAAAAATATTTTAATGATTTTCATCATTCGACGATTGGTCGGTCAGAATGACCAACTTAGATATAGGCCGCTTTACAACGCCGTTTGTCGTGCAAATTTCTACACCCGGGTGAATATTTTCTAACGACTAAATCGGCCTTTACAACATATATTTGTGGAAATTTCCGCTTATACCTCATATGATTCAAAACTGACTTTTCTAAACCGATTCACAAGCGATATCGGTTGTCCAAAAATAAGAGGATCAAGCGGAGCAACTAAAGGAGCTTCTATCAAAAAAGATGACCGAGTGTTATAGCTACAAATTCAACTAGACTATCCGACGTTGACAACCTCGACGAGCAATAAATCGATACCAATGAAGTTTGCAGCGGACAAATCAAATTCCGCTTCCAAATAATAGCCTTAGTCGAAAAGGGAAGATTATTAGGAGAAGTCGAAGCTCCTCAAATTTCAACAACATAATTATTTATCGAGGTAAAAATATTTACAACGGTATCGACCACAAGTTCGACAAATGAACCATAACAAATATGCAATTGTATGAATGCCTGTTACAAAGGAGGAATATTTATCCATGATTTTTTACGAATGGGAAAGAACAAAAGACAAATGAAAATGCACCGAACTCATTTCAATGTCTGTCTCCAGTGGAGGTAAATCTCGAATAGACTAAGAGAATTATTAACAAGATCATGGATACTACAAACTCAATTGGCCATGACAAAACAATAATAGAATCCGTCCCACAATAAACCTGACGAAATTCTACAACGATCTCAATAACTTTCAAAAGTTAATAGGCTAAAACTGCTCCGCAAAGTTCCAAACGAGGTAGTAAAAATGATTTAATAGGAGCTACTTTTGTATTACTAGATACTAAATGCACGAACACATTTTGAACTAGGACTTCAATTCGACTATATACTACCCCGGGGTATGCCATAACTGAGGCATTATAAATTACATGCAATTCCGCCGAACATTGAGAAGTGTACCGAACACAACGACAAATTTGAATTGCATTTTCTTGGGGAGATGTGTCCACAAATTTAAGTCATTCGACGAATCTGGCTTCCACAAGAGGATCGCCCCAGCCTATTTGATTTAGACCTAGTTTGTGTATTATAATTTTGCCTGCGAATAGTAGTGGTAAAGGTATGAATCATTGACGAGGGGATGGGTCCAGTAACCAGCCAGCCAAAAACGGAATTTTGAGCTAACAAACTTCCAGCAACAATTGTACGACAACCCTCTAACAAGATTTTTGGGTACAAATCTGCACCTAAAAGAAGATCCACGGGACGTGAATCAAACAAATTAGCATCTGCCAGACGAATACTTGGCATTTGGGCTCTTAAATCAGACGTAACTGTAAATGAGGGCAGATTGCCCGAAATTGACGGCAACACCAATGCGCTAGTTTCTAGCATTACTGTGGGATCACAAGGACTTCCAATTTTCAAAGAACAAACTTTACGAGAATTGGCCGAAATTGCACAATTCACTCCCGAAATACTAACATTAGTTGTAGAGACAGGGAGTTTCAAACGTTTTTGAAGCCGCTCAGACAAAAATGAAGACTCTGACGCGGGGTCTATTAAAGCCCTAGCAGGATAAGAAACACCATCATGGAGAATATTTACTGTAGCGGTACCCAGTAATACCGATTTATTTTGGGAAGTGTGGAAAACCTGCCGAGAAACAAGAGATGTGGTGGATGCGACAGTAGGATTGACAGGTGCGGGAGTTGGTGAATTATTGGGACTCCGGTTTACCGAACAAACCGTAGTATTTGACTTATTTGGTGATGAATCGTTTCGGTGCAACAAAGTGTGATGTGTTCTGCTACATTGAGAACACCGATGCTTACTTCGACAAGTTTTAACCTCGTGCCCCTTTCGCAAACAATTGACACATAGGCGATGCCGCTTAACGATCGAGAATCTATTAGAAATCGACATATTTCTAAAACGAGGGCATTCAAAAAGTTGATGGACGTGTTGCGGACAGAGAATACAATCCTTTTTTTGGGGCGACTTAAAATTATTTGACGTATCCGATTTAGTCAAATGTGTTTGGACCCTTTTTACGTTAGATTTGGGTGCCTGTTCACTTCCTCTCATATCATGGAGGCACATTAGAGTTCTAATTCTCTCAGTTAGGAAGCTATCTAAATCTTTCCAAAGTGAAATAGCTGCTTTGTCCCTAACGCTTTGCTCCCACAAGGTTTGAGTAATTTTGGGTAGCCGTTGAAGACATAAGAACACTAAAAATGGGTCCCAATTTTCTGTTGGGATGTCATAGATAGACATCGCTGATAAACAACCATTAATTCCTCTTTGGATAATTTTAAGACCCGAAGTGGATTCAATTTGAAGTACCGGCAGAGCAAACAGGGTTTTCAATTGATTGTGGACAAGTAAACGCGGATTATCATACGTGTCTTTCAACGCATTCCACGCTGGACCGAAACTACGGTGCGTTAAAGGAAATTTCGACACAATTTCCCGAGCTTCTCCACTGGTTTTGCGCACTAAATGGCAAAGACGCTCAATATCGCTCAAACGCGTATTATTTATATAAACCGTGCTGAAAAGGTCTCTAAATGTAGGCCATGACTGAAAATCTCCTTCGAAAATATCGGTATCACATGGAGGTAATGTTAGACTATGTACACTGTCTAAATTTGGGGGAATTGTGAAGGTCTGAGGAGTACTAGGATCTTCAATACGCAATATTGGAGAGCTAGTAGCTGAATTAACCATCTCCGGACGAGTGTGCGGAGAAGGCCTCGATTTTCCTACCGCTACATCTGATGGCTGCGCTTCCCTAGGAATATCACAGTGATGCTGCGTTAGAGAAGCTACTGAACTACTACGAGAGGAGTTCAACAATTGTTGTTCGCCCTTTAATTCTGACAGCTTACAATTCAAGTTCGATAAACAATCCATATATTTTTGGTACACTACCTCAAATTTCCGATCCGCCGACTCGAGCATTTCTTTAGTCGTTTCTTCAGACGTTTCCAAATAGAGAATACACGATCTGAACTTATCCTCTGTTTCTTTCCAAACCTTCTCTAGTTCGACGGTACGGACTTCCAGAGCAAAAATATTAATATCTTCGGGTTTCATTGCCCGGATATATTCAACGAATTTGACAAAAGAGTCAGAAACTCTGATAAAACTATCCAATGGAGTAAACATCTTGGAAAATTAAATGCCAAAAACCGCTTAAAATCAAAAAGATTACGAAATGTTTCCAAAATATAATGATTTTTCTAATCAAGAACGAAAATATCAAAAACTTAATGATTTTCTCAACAAAGAACTCGAATAAAGGAGCAAATGCCGAACAATGCCGAACAAAATCGAACAATTTTTCCAATATTTGAATAAAATTCCAAAAAATGTCCAACAAGTTTTCAAAAAACCGACGAATTTACCACAATTTTCAATGAAATATAGCTCAAATTTGCTAAAACAATCCAAATCCTCGAAATAATATTTGCAAACCGATAAAAATTGTTCAAAAAACAAACCAAAATTGTCCAATTGACAACAAAGAAATTACGAAAAAATTCCAAAATTTTCCAAAGAATATATTTAAAAACCACAAAAGATGCCAAAAATCGTACGATAATATCAACATTGTAGCCAAAAAACTACACGAAAAAGCTTAATTTTCAAGAAAAATTAACTAAAAATCAACAAAACTGCGAAAAAGTTTAAAAAATGTAGAAATTTTCTACTCAATTTGAAAAATCAAATCAATATAAATGTTTTATAGATATAAATATTTTCAAAAAATATCAAATTTATATTATTTTCAACTAAATTCAATATAAATAATACTAAAAATTATTATTTATATAAATTTCAACCAATGCGGACTGTAGGGTGTATTGCGTTATTATTATACACAACTATATTTCAAATAGTCATACACACACTACTAATTCAATAAACAAAAATTTCCAACTTTGTACCAAACGTGTTAACTAACCACACTCGACCGACCCGATGTGTGTAGCGTACACGTAACAAAGAAGAAACGAAAGAAAACAACTCAACAAGGCGAGCGACGGCTGCCTAACAAATGGGATGTTTGTGTATAGCGTGTGTGTATGGTTAAATGATAGGCTAGTGGCTGACCGTCAGCGTACGTATGTCAACCAACGTAACAATGTAATTATAATTGTGTATGGTGACAACCAACGTACGTACGTTACCCAGCGTAGGTATGCACATATGTGTATTGTCGATCAGTGGAGAAAGAAAAAAATAACGAAAATATTTTTTGTTCGGTGTTTGGTTATTTTTTTCTTGCTATTCTAATAGAATGCAAACAAATATTAGAGTGAGTGGGTGTGTTTCAAATTATTGATATTTATTTTAAAAATAATTTAAAAATTTCACTTAAAACACCAAATGTTTTTTAAAAACTTTTAATAGAAAATTTATTAAATAATTTACCACTCACTTTATAGAATAAAACCACAAATTAAATATGATAATTTTTAACAAATTTGTTTCTTTTTTCACTGATCGCGATTAGTCCGTCCGCGACTAATATATGACAGAAGAGAGACAAACGAAACGACAAAACGTTGTAAAGCGGCCGTTGTATTTGTTGTTGCAAATAGGCCGTCTAACTTTGTTTATGATTTTTGTTTATTTTTTATATTTGTTATTACTATTTTTTCCGAGCTCACAAAATAAAAAACAACACTGCACTGACCTACCTGTTTAGTTGATGAAGATGATAGTGATGATAAGATAGGGATGATGCGGTATGGGGGGATGATGATGATGTTGTGTTGTTGTTTTTTGTTGTTGAAAAATGCAAACGAAAAATGCCAATTAGAAATTCGATTCCAAAAGCTCGTCTCCGGTTCGAATGGACCAAAATGTTGACGCCGAAATTGCGTGCAAATAAAAGAAGTAAAAACACGAACGTTTTTAGATTTAAATTAAAATAAAGGCAGTTGCTTTATTGAGGGAAAAAAGAGTGGAAAAAGATAGAGTGACAGATTACCTGTTGATTGGTAGGCCAACGTAAAGAGAGTATTTGAGTGTCAACAATAATAATCTAAGGTGGCGTCGGCGCTAATTCCATACTCGTTAGAATCTGCAATTTGACATTTCAATGTTGTAAAATTAAGGAGTAGGCAGATTGTAACGAATATGGAATTCAATGCGTTTTCAAACACAATAATAGTGAAAACGCCCAAGAAGATGAACTCAATAGATTTTCTAACTTAAACACAACTGTGTACTAAATTTGGTACAATTTGAATTGTGGGCGTACCGATAGAGTTGGAATCCTAAAACTTGAATTTAGTATCAGTGTGGGGGTGAAGGATTGGGGTATATAGGAAGTTTTAGAATTGGCACCATAGACCTGCGCCGATCGGCACACAGCCGGCTGAGCCGAGCCGCCGAAAAAATTCAAAAGCCGCCGCCGAAATTTTGTTCGGCTTCAATCGGCTTAAATACAGCCGCCGTTTCACGTTCGTTATAACAAAAAAATGTGCAAAATACAGTTTTTATAATTAATATAATTATTTAATTATCATAACTAAAAATAAATTTAAAAAATTATATTTAATAATAATAATGTATTTATTTTAAATGCAGAGATCACTTTTATTTTTTAACTAAAACCAATTTGCATTGTCACGATAAACCAGTTTGAGCTGTAACAATGCCTATTTACAGGAACCCAGCATTGGAATTTGCCAGTGGCTATATAAACATATGTGTGTTGGTGTGCGAATATTACATTGTGTACGTGTGTATTTTCACAATGCCGCACATGGTTATATAGCCGCCGGAAAATAAAAAATACTCCAATGCTGTTTCTTTTATCATGTTTCTAAATATTTTTGGGCCCCGCGTAAGAAGTGTAGTTAGAATAAAGAACAATAAATCATAGATATATTGAGAGTTACTTTAAATAAAAATGTAGATATTTCTAAAATCCAAATTTGTTTCAAAAAATGTTGATTCCATCCAAACTTTGTCTATCTTATTATTTCTTCCAAAATTAGTTCAAGTTCAAACATGGGATATATCGGTCCACTCCTTCTGGTAACTCCCACACAGGGGCTAGGACTAAATGCGGGTTATAGTTCATATATATGAATATATAAGGTTAATTGTCGATCCTTATGTTCTAGATTTTTCGTATCTTCCGCAGATGAAATGATTACAACAGAGTCTTAGAACCAAACCCAAACAGGCAAAAATGGTTCATTTTGAGAATATGCATAGAATCACTTTCTGAGTCGATTTATGAATGTCCGTCCCTCCGTCCGTCTGCCCATGTTAAATTGTAAACAAATTACAGGTCGCATTTATGATTCGAATTGGATGAAATTTGGCAAAGCTTTTTTGTTTGGCCCAAGGACGAACCCTATTGAAATTCGGTTCAGATTTAGATATAGCTCCCATATACATATATTTTCGTCCCTTTTAAGGTAAATGGTGTACCAAAGTCCCTATATATATTTCGATTTGCACGAAATTTGGCACAGCAAAACGAATAAGGTCTAGAATGATGTGTGTAAAGTTTCATGAAAATCGGTTCATATTTAGATATAGATCCCATATATGCTTTCGCCCAATTTTAGGTAAATAGTAAACTAAAGTCCCTATATGTCTTTCGATTTGCACGAAAATTGGCACAGCGTAATGAATAAGGTCTAGAATAATGTGTG
Organism: Musca vetustissima; assembly: GCF_032173495.1. NCBI lineage: Eukaryota > Metazoa > Arthropoda > Insecta > Diptera > Muscidae > Musca > Musca vetustissima. The sequence continues at coordinate 49,961 of NW_026885856.1, forward strand.
AAAAGTTTCATGAAAATCGGTTTAGATTTATATATAGCTCCCATAGATATTTTCATCCGATTTAAGGTAATTGGTGCATCAAAGACCCTATGTAACTTTCGATTTGCACGAAATTTAACATAGCGTACTGAATTGCGTCTATAATAATGTGTGCTAAGTTTCATGAAAATCGGTATAGATTTAGATAAAGCTCCCATATATATATATATATATATATATCTGCGTCCGATTTAAAGTAAATGGTGTACCAAAGTCCCTATATATCTTTCGATTTGCACGAAATTTGGCACGGCGTAATGAATTAGGTCTAGAGTGATGTGTGTTAAATTTGAAATCGGTTCAGATTTAGATATAGCTTCTATATCTGACAAAATGAAAAATTTAGTATCGGTTGCAAAATGACATGTTTATGGATCCAGTTTCATTTTACTGGTCCTTTAAAAATGCGACGTCTGTTAGGATTCATCTGATTCATCCGTCCGACTTTACTACTTTAATTTATTATTATAATTGATGTGATATAATATGAATTTGTATTTCTTTTTGATTTTCAAAAACGAAATAATTTTATGCCTTGACATCGGCTCACAGCCGGCTTTAAGCCGCCGCCGATATTTTTAATATAAGCCGCCGACAAATTTGATCGGCGCAGGTCTCTGATTGGCACTGCTGTGTACAAAATTTGGTATAATTTGAATTGTGGGTGGACTGATAGAATTGAAACTTATATTTGTGATCACTGTGGTGGTGTAGGTTTGGGCTAAGTAAGAGGTTTTGCCATTTCATACTACTGTGTACTAAATTTGATAATTTTTGAATTTTGGGTGAACCTATGGAGTTGAAATCTTGAAACTTGGAGTTAGAATCACTGTCAGGGTGTAGGTTTGGGTTAAGTAGGAAGTTTTGGAAATTCTACTACTAAATTCGGTACAATTTTAATTGTGGGTGAATTAATAGAGTTGGAATTCTGAAATTTGAATTTGGGGTGAAGGAACATTAGTTAGATGGTTGAGGAGGGTACTTATGGAAATAATGTGTGCTAAATGGAAAATTTGGTAAAATTTGGATTTGGGTGAACCTTAAGAGCTCGCATCATGAAATTTGGAAATAATATGGTACTCAAATTTAATTGATGGTCGAAATTAATGTTTGGATTGTTTTTTTACATATGCAGTTTTCTCTGAAAATAAAATAATATGTTAATACATTTTTAAACATTTCCTACATTCGCTAACAAAGTTGCGGGCATATGCTGGTAAAAAATAATTGAAAGAATTAATGTTTTTTAGATGATTTAGTATTAGCAGAGCGCCCTCTAGTGGTGGAAGAATACACTACAAATAAGAACAAGCGAAGAAAAGAATCGTAAGATGTAAATGTCCAAGAAAAACAAGAAATATTTAGATAAGTCTCGAAAAATTCGAGTTTTTCTCAGAATTTCCTTATATGGAAAGCGCCACCTAGCGACCGTAATGTGAACTAAAAATTAACAAGAAGAAAGTACAGCATCAACTACCTTTATATATGTTCGAATAATATATTTATATATGAATGTGGCAAACAAGTTACAGTGCGATCATATGAAAGGAACGACGGAACACGATGGAAAGAACACGCACACGTAAAGAGAATAGCTTTACTACTGTTGAGGGGAAACACACGTAAGAGAACGCTGGTGGTTGGCTGAACGCACAAAAAACCAACAGCGTCCACCAAACATTAGGAGAAATAATGTAGGTATGAATGTGTGTTGTGTGAGAACAAGCAGTACTCCGGCAACAACAACTACTGGGGTAAAGAACGTTGGTCGTTGGAACTGACAGCTAAACAAACAAGAATAGAATAAATGTACGTATGACGGTGTGTTATATGAGGACGAGTAGTTATTGTTCTAAAGAGACGAATGTAGGCAGATCTCTAACAACAACTACTGTGGTAAGGAGATGTAACGAGCGAAAAGAAGAAAATATCACATCAACAAGCACGTATAAAAATATATAACCAATTCTCGCGGTAGGAAAAAAAGGAAACGAATAATTTGAGCAAACACACTGTCGTAAATAGAAAAAAAATTAAATTATGTTTTTTTTTTTGTTTTGTAAGCATTTTAGAAATGAATATAAATAGGAGAATGATATGAAAACGAAAACGAAAGTAATTTACACTGTAGCGAAACACTGTGCGTTTGAAAAAAAATGAAAAACCCAATTTCCGTCGACAAAACGCACTTGAACACCACACAGAAGAATGCACTATTGTTCAGTTTGAATATAAAGCACAACCTTACCTTGTTTGATGAAGAAATGGAATATTTTTGAAATTTTTCCTATCAGCAGGGAGTCGAAAACACAACATGTAGTGGCCTTAAGTTCTATGGAAGCCGAATATATCGCTTTATGTCAAGGTGCCAAAGAAATTGCATTCCATAGAAGTCTACTGAAGGAAATGGAGCTTGGCTATCTGGTGGAAAATCCTACCGAAATAAGATGCGATAATATTGGAACGCAAGAACCAGATGAGCCTAAAGCGGAGCAAACATGTTGATATTCGGTTCCATTTTATAAAAGAAAAGATTAAATTAAATGAAATTGTTATAACGTATGTTTCCTCAAACGAAAATGTATCTGACATTTTGACTAAATGTTTGCCTAAAGTTAGACATCATTATCTATATGACTTATTAAATTTTTGTCTTTGTAAATAATTGTTTAATTGTATGTATTTTCGTTGAGGTGGAGTATGTAAGATATTTTTAGATCTTTATTGTTTCATTCTATGTTTGTTTCAACTCAAATTCATAAATAAGCAGAGGAACAATTGATCGTGTGAAATAACTGTAATATTATTTTGTCATCTTCCACTTTCGCTTTCAGGAATAAACTTATGTATACCTATTTTTATACCCTCCACCATAGTATGGAGGGTATATTATTTTTGTCATTCCGTTTGTAACCCACCGAAATATTAATTTCCGACTATAAAGTATATATATTCTTGATCAGGGTAAAATTCTAAGACGATCTAGCCATGTCCGTCCGTCTATCCGTCCGTCCGTCTGTTGTAATCACGCTATCTTCCGAAGGAATTTAGATAGGGTGCTGAAATTTTGCATAGGGTTGTATTTTGTCTGCAGGCAGATCAAGTTCGAAGATGGGATATATCGGTCCACGTTTAGGCATAGCTCCCATATAAGGGTACCCCCAAATTTTCGGAGTTTTGGGGTTCTTGAGCGCGTTTTTCATTTTCATTCGCTGAAATTTCGTACATTGGGTTCTTATTGGGTACTAAATGTCGCAACAAAAAAATATAAATATAGGTCCACTTTTTCTGGTAGCCCCCATATAAGGGTACCCCCAAATTTCGGTATTTTAGGGTTCTTGAGCGCGTTTTTCAACCGAATTCGCTGAAATTTGGTATATTCGGTTCTTATTGGGTACTAAATATCTCCACTAAAAATTATAAATATAAGTCAATCTTTTTCTGTTAGCCCCCAAATTTCGGCATTTGGAGGTACTTGAGCGCGTTTTTCACTGAGATTTGGTATTTTGTAGCCGTATATGGTAACAAATCTCCCTACCAAAAATTATTAATAGTCAACCCCTTTTAGGCGTAGTCCCCATATAACCCCATTTTTTATATTAAAGTAATTATCTGTTTTTTCCGCGTTTTGGGTTTGGTTCTAACACTCTGTTGTAATCATCATTATGAACTATAACCCGTATTTAGACCCAGCCCCTGTGTGGGAGGTACCAGAAGGAGTGGACCGATGTTCCCCATCTTCCAACTTGAACTAAGTTTGGAAGATGGCCAAAGTTTGAATGAAATCGGAATTTTCTGAAACAAATTTTATACAAAGAAACATGGATCTAGAACCATTTTAACCGTGTCAAAGTGTATATGCCCTCATTATCCATAAAGCTGAGAGAATAAATGTCAATTTAAATTTCTGAAATTTGTTTTATAGTTTACATTGTGGTTTGTGGAAATGTCGATATAGGTCCACTTTTTGGTATTTTCCCTATATGTTTATTTCAAGTACCTGTCAGTATATCTATGGTGGAAGGTATCCAAAGATCGGCCCGGTCGAACTTAACGCTTTTTCACTTGTTAGTTCTAATAAAGAATTCATTGAACGTTTACGTGTCCGTGTTTCATTGCGCTAACAATTTGTGGTTTTATTCTAAAAAGTGAGTGGTTAATATTTAATAATTTTCTATTAAAAGTTTTTAAAAAACAATTAATGTTTTGTTTTTGCAATATAGTCAGGCTGAATCCCGGTTTGTTGTTTTTATAAAAAACAACTATTTATTAGTGCGGAATGTATGGCATTCTTTGCCGAGGGGTAAGGCAAGGGAGACTATAGTTTCGGATCACGCCACTTATCCTCATCAGTTCCCTTAGTTTTTTGTTGGGATATTCTCCCCAGAAACTATTGCTTTTATACAAAAAACCTTTCATACCCAAATGTGTCTTGTAACAAAGCGAAGTACTTAGCTGACCAACGACATAAACTGCATGAGAATTTCGCTGAATCCAGACTATTTTGCAGCCTGACTATTTTGCAAAAACAAAATACAAATGGTATCCCAAATAAACCGCCAACACTACCAAAACAATTAATGTTTTGAGTGAAATTATTAAATTATTTTTAAAATAAATATAAATAATTTGAAACACCCCCACTCACTCTAATATTTGGTTGCATTCTATTAGAATACAAATAACCAAACACCGAACAAAATATTTCGTTATTTTTTTTCTCCACTGATCAACAATACACAATTATATTTACCTACATACGCTGGTTAACGTACGTACGTTGGTTGTCACCATACACAATTATAATTACATAGTTACGTTGGGTGACATACGTACGCTAACATACACACACGCTATACACATACATACCATTTGTTAGGCAGCCGTCGCTCGCCTTGTTGAGTTGTTTTCTTTCGTTTCTTCTTTGTTACGAGTACGCTACACACATCGGGTCGGTCGAGTGTGGTTAGTAAACACGTTTAGTACAAAGTTGAAAATTTTTGTTTATTGAATTAGTAGTGTGTGTATGACTATTTGAAATACAGTTGTGTATAATAATAAGGCAATACACCCTACAGTCCGCATTGGTAGAAATTTATATAAATAATAATTTTTAGTATTATTTATATTGAATTTAGTTGAAACTAATATAATTTTGGTATTTTTCGCAAATATTTATTTTTAAAAAACATTTATTTTGATTTGATTTTTTAAATCGAGTGGAAAGGTAATAAATTTTTTAAACCTTTTTCGCAGTTTTGTTGATTTTTCGCTAATTTTTCTTAAAAATTAAGCTCTTTCTTGTCGTTTCTTGGCTACAATTTTGATAGTTCGTTCAAATTTCGGAATTTTTCGAAAATTATTTGCTTTATTTTTTTGGGTTTTGGTAAAATTTTGAGTTTTTAAATATATTCTTTGGAAAATTTTGGAATTTTTTCGTCATTTCTTAAAATTTGTTGTCAATTGGACAATTTTGGTTTGTTTTTTGAAAAATTTTTATCGGTTTTCAAATATTATTTCGAATATTTGGATTGTTTTTAGCTAATTTGAGCTAATTCTCATTGGATATTGTGGTAAATTCGTCGGAATTTTGAAAACTTGTTGGACATTTTTTGGAATTTTAATCAAATATTGGAAAATTTGTTCGATTTTTCAATTTTCATTTCGATTTTGGTATTTTTCTTGAAGAATTCTGATTTTTCGGGACTGATTTGGTCGAAAATTTAAATCTTATTGGTAAATTTTCTCTTCCATTTTTGTTATTGATTGAGAAAATCGTTAAATTTTTGAAATGTTTCGTTATCTTTTTGATTGTTAAGCGTTTTTTTTGCATTTAATACTCCAAGATGTTTACTTCTTTGGATAGTTTTATCAGAGTTTCTGACTCGTTCGTCAAATTCGTGGAATATATCCGGGCAATGAAACCCGAAGATATTAACATTTTTGCTCTGGAAGTCCGTAGCGCCGAACTAGGAAAAGTTTGGAAAGTAACCGAGGATAAGTTTAGATCGTGTATTCTCTATTTGGAAACAACTAAAGAAATGCTCGAGTCGGCGGATCGGAAATTTGAGGTAGTGTACCAAAAATATATGGATTGTTTATCGAACTTGAATTGTAAGCTGTCAGAATTAAAGGGCGAACAACAATTGTTGAACTCCTCTCGTAGTAGTTCAGTAGCTTCTCTAATGCAGCATCACTGTGATATTCCTAGGGAAGCGCAGTCTGCAGATGTAGCGTTAGAAAAATCGAGGTCTCGTCTGAAAGTGGATAATTCAGCTACTAGCTCTCCAATATCGCGTATTGAAGATCCTAGTACTCCTCCGACCTTTACTATTCCCCAAATTTAGACAGTGTACATAGTCTAACATTACCTCCATGTGATACCGATATTTTCGAAGGAGATTTTCAGTCATGGCCTACGTTTATAGACCTTTTCAGCACGGTTTATATAAATAATACGCGTTTGAGCGATATTGAGCGCCTTTGCCATTTAGTGCGCAAAACCAGTGGAGAAGCTCTGGAAATTGTATCGAAATTTCCTTTAACACACCGTAGTTTCGGTCCAGCGTGGAATGCGTTGAAAGACACATATGATAATCCGCGTTTACTTGTCCACAATCAATTGAAAACCTTGTTTGCTCTGCCGGTGCTTCAAATTGAATCCACTTCGGGTCTAAAACTTATCCAACGGGGAATTAATGGTTGTTTGTCAGCGATGTCTATCTATGACATCCCAACAGAAAATTGGGACCCATTTTTAGTGTTCTTGTGTCTTCAACGGTTACCCACTTTCGAAAGATTTAGATAGCTTCCTAACTGAGAGAATTAGAATTCTAATGTGCCTCCATGATATGAGAGGAAGTGATCAGGCATCGAAATCTAGCGTAAAAAGAGTCCAAACGCATTTGAATGAATCGGATACGTCAAAAACTTTCAAATCGCCACAAAAAAAGGATTGTATTCTCTGTCCGCAACACGCCCATTAACTTTTTGAATGCCCTCGTTTTAGAAATATGTCGATTTCTACTAGGTTTTCAATCGTTAAGCGTCGTCGCCTTTGTGTCAATTGTTTGCGAAAGGAGCACGAAGTTAAAAAATGTCTCAGTAAGCATCGGTGTTCTCAATTTACGTGTGTTCTCAACGATTCCTCACCCAAAAAACGCCTTCGGTTGCAAGCCCAACTAATAGAAATCCAAATATCGGGGGAAATATACCCTCTAGTAATTCGGTCAATCCAACTCTTCCATCTACGTCGTCTTCTTGTACTCCTCGACAAGTTTTCCATGCATCACAAAATAAATCGTTCCTTTTAGGAACAGCGATGGTAAATCTACTTCATAGCGCAATCTTGTACCCAGCTAGGGCCCAAATAGACCCGTTTCAGAGTCATCGTTTTTGTCTGAGCGGCTTCAAAATCGTTTGAAACTCCCTGTCTCGTCAACTATTGTTAGCATTTCGGGCGTAAATTGTGCAATTTCGGCAAATTCACGCAAACTTTGTTCGATAAAGATCGGAAGTCCCTGTGATCCCTCGGTATTACTATCCACCAACGCATTAGTGTTGCCAATTATATCGGCAAGTTTACCATCATTCTCCGTCTCCTCAGATTTTAAGTCTCAAATGCCTAACCTTCGTTTGGCTGATGTTAACTTATTCGATTCTAGACCAGTTGACCTTCTGCTAGGTGCCATTTATACCCTAAAATATTGTTAGAGAAATGTCGTTCCATAATTTCGGGAACTTTGCTAGCACAAAATACAGTTTTCGGTTGGCTTGTTACAGGTCCTATTCCTTCGTCACAAATTAGGACCTTTGCTACTACTACGATCAATATCGAAGAAGAGGATTCGTTAAATAAGACCCTACTACGGTTCTGGGAATTAGAAGAAACTCCAAAGCGGAAACTTATGTCTCCATCCGATCGGCTTTGTGAAGAAAACTATATTCGGACCACTCGTAGATCATCTGACGGTAGATATATTGTGACCCTGCCCTTACGAAATGATGTAGGCCTAGATGGGTACTTAGGGGAATCTCGTGGTAATGTCCTTAAACAATTCCTTCAAAATGAGTCCTCCTTATTGAAAAAACCGGACTTTAAAATCACCTACGATCAGGTTTTGACGGAGTATTTAGACCTTGATCATATGAAACCAGTATCTCCTGCCACTTCCAATACACTTTCGTGCTATTTGCCCCATCATCCGGTTATCAACCCAGAAAAAAGACGACAAAATTACGGGTAGTCTTCAATGCGTCCAATAAAACATCGAATGGGAATAGTTCGAATGACATCTTGCATCTTGGACCGACTTTGCAACTTGATCTCGTTCTTCTAATATTTCGTTGGCGAGTATTTAAATTTGTATTCAATTCGGACATTACCCAAATGTATCGGCAGATCCGGGTTGACCCCCACCAAACCCCCCTTCAACGAATTCTCTATCGGGCCTCGCAAACCAAACCAATTCAAGATTATGAACTACAAACGGTGACCTTTGGTTTGAATTGTGCGCTGTATCTGGCCATTCGGACACTTTTGCAACTGGCGGACGAAATAGAAAATAAATATCCTCTAGCGGCGCATATCTTGCGAAAATCAATGTATGTGGATGATGTTTTGGCAGGAGGTCATGATCTTGAGACTGCGTTGACCGCTAGGGACCACCTAATTTCGACACTTTCTTCTGCAAAGTTTGAGTTAAGAAAATGGACATCCAAAGCTTAATTTTCAAGAGAAATTAACTAAAAATCAACAAAACTGCGAAAAAGTTTAAAAAATGTAGAAATTTTCTACTCAATTTGAAAAATCAAATCAATATAAATGTTTTATAGATATACATATTTTCAAAAAATATCAAATTTATATTATTTTCAACTAAATTTAATATAAATAATACTAAAAATTATTATTTATATAAATATCAACCAATGCGTACTGTAGGGTGTATTGCGTTATTATTATACACAACTATATTTCAAATAGTCATACACACACTACTAATTCAATAAACAAAAATTTTCAACTTTGTACCCAACGTATTAACTAACCACATTCGACCGACCCGATGTGTGTAGCATACACGTAACAACGAAGAAACAAAAGAAAACAACTCAACAAGGCGAGCGACGGCTGCTTAACAAATGGTATGTATGTTTACAGCGTGCGTGTATGGCTTAACGATAGGCTAGTGGCTGACCGTCAGCGTACGTATGTCAACCAACGTCATAGACTAATGAATGTATAGACGACGAAATACTCAAAAAATGCGCGGTCAAGTGACTCAAAACAAAAAACTCAAAAATTTTTAAAGACGTTTTTTGGGGAAAATGGACTATTTTTCTTTAATGTTTTTATCTGAGGATATAGTTTTTGCTTAAAACTAACTATATTTAGTGGCATTCCAAATCAAAAGGTTCAAACATTTAAATAAATCACGATTTAAAATTGAGTAGCGCATTCAGCAGACTCAATTCAGAGAGGACTGGTGAGAGCATTTCGTCGTCTATACATTCATTAGTCTATGCCAACGTAACAATGTAATTATAATTGTGTATGGTGACAACCAACGTACGTACGTTACCCAGCGTAGGTATGCAAATATAATTGTGTATTGTCGATCAGTGGAGAAAGAAACAAGTGAATAAGCGGTAAGTTCGGCCGGGTCGAACTTTGGATACCCTCCACCATAGTTATATTGACAGGTACTATAAATGAAAATATAGGAAACATACCAGAAAGTGGACCTATACCGACATTTCTAAAAACGGATTATGTAAACCATAATAAAAATTTTCGAAATTTTTAAAGGATAATTATGCCCTCAGCCTTATGGCTAATGAGGGTGTATACACTTTAACACGATGCAAATGTGCCTCATCGAAATTTGGACCAAATCCGTTTCAGAAAATTTAGATTTCATCCGAAGTTTGCCCATCTTATTATTTCTTCCAAGCTTAGTTCAAATTCGAAGATGGGGAATATCGGTCCACTCCTTCTGGAACCTGCAATCAGGGGCTAGGTCTAAATGCGGCTATAGTTCGCTACCGAACCTTACGTTCTAATTTTTTATCTCTCTATCCTCCGCAGTTGAAATGATTACAAAAGGGTCTTAGAACCAAACCCAAAACGCGCAACAAATCAGATAACTATTTTAATATAAAAAAGGGGGTTATATGGGGACTACCCCAAAAAGTGGGCGAATATTAATAATTTTTGGTAGGGAGATTTGTTACCATATACGACTACAAAATACCAAATTGCAGCAAATTCGGTTGAAAAACGCGCTCAAGAACCCCAAAATACCGAAAATTGGGGGTACCCTTAGAGAGATTTGGTACCTATTAAGAACTCAAAATACTAAATTACAGCCAATTCGATGGAAAAATACGATCAAAACCCCCAAAATACTGAAAATTAGGAGGTACCGTTATATGGGGGCTACAAGAAAAAGTGGACCTATATTTATAATTTTTTGTGGAGACATTTAGTACCCAATAAGAACTCAATGTATCAATTTTCAGCGTATTCGGTTGAAAAACGAGATCAAGAACCCCAAAATACCGAAAATTGGGAGGTACTGTTATATTGGAGCTATGCCTTAACGTGGACCGATATATCCCATCTTCGAACTTGACCTGCCTGCAGACAAAAGAAAACCCTATGCAAAATTTCAGCATCCTATCTCAATTCCTTCGGAAGATAGCGTGATTACAACAGACGGACGGACAGACGGACGGACGGACATGGCTAGATCGTCTTAGAATTTTACCCTGATCAAGAATATATATACTTTATAGGGTCGGAAATGAATATTTCGATGAGTTACAAACGGAATGACAAAATTAATATACCCTCCATACTATGGTGGAGGGTATAAAAAATAACGAAAATATTTTTTGTTCGGTGTTTGTTTATTTTTTTTTCTTGCTATTCTAATAGAATGCAAACAAATATTAGAGTGAGTGGGTGTGTTTCAAATTATTGATATTTATTTTAAAAATAATTTAATAATTTCACTTAAAGCACCAATTGTTTTTTAAAAACTTTTAATAGAAAATTTATTAAATAATTTACCACTCACTTTATAGAATAAAACCACAAATTAAATATGATAATTTTTAACAAATTTGTTTCTTTTTTCACTGATCGCGATTAGTCCTTCCGCGACTAATATACGACAGACGGAGGATAAACGAAACGACAAAACGTTGTAAAGCGGCCGTTGTATTTGTTGTTGAAAATAGGCCGTCGAACTTTGTTTATGATTTTTGTTTATTTTTTATGTTTGTTATTATTATTTTTTTCCGAGCTCACAAAATAAAAAACAACACTGCACTGACCTACCTGTTTAGTTGATGAAGATGATAGTGATGGTGAGATAGGATGATGAGGTATGGGGGGATGATGATGATGTTGTGTTGTTGTTTTTTGCTGTTGAAAGATGGAAACGAAAAATGCCAATTAGAAATTCGATTCCAAAAGCTCGTCTCCGGTTCGAATGGACCAAAATGTTGACGCCGAAATTGCGTTCAAATAAAAGAAGTAAAAACACGAACGTTTTTAGATTTAAATTAAAATAAAGGCAGTTGCTTTATTGAGGGAAAAAAGAGTGGAAAAAGATAGAGTGACAGATTACCTGTTGATTGGTAGGCCAACGTAAAGAGAGTGTTTGAGTGTCAACAATAATAATCTAAGGTGGCGTCGGCGCTAATTCCATACTCGTTAGAATCTGCAATTTGACATTTCAATGTTGTAAAATTAAGGAGTAAGCAGATTGTAACGAATATGGAATTCAATGCGTTTTCAAACACAATAAAAGTGAAAACGCCCAAGAAGATGAACTCAATAGATTTTCTAACTTAAACACAACTGTGTACTAAATTTGGTACAATTTGAATTGTGGGTGTACCGATAGAGTTGGAATCCTAAAACTTGAATTTAGTATCAGTGTGGGGGTGTAGGATTGGGGTATATAGGACGTTTTAGAATTGGCACTGCTGTGTACAAAATTTGGTATAATTTGAATTGTAGGTGGACCGATAGATTTGGAATCCTGAAACTTATATTTGGGATCACTGTGGTGGTGTAGGTTTGGAGTAAGTAAGAGGTTTTGCCATTTCATACTACTGTGTACTAAATTTGGTAATTTTTGAATTTTGGGTGAACCTATGGAGTTGGAATCCTGATGGTTGAGGAGGGTACTTATGTGTGCTAAATGGAAAATTTGATAAAATTTGGATTTGGGTGAACCTTAAGAGCTCGCATCATGAAATTTGGAAGTAAATAGTACTCAAATTTAATTGATGGTCGAAATTAATGTTTGGATTGTTTTTTTACATATGCAGTTTTCTCTGAAAATAAAATAATATGTTAATACATTTTTTAACATTTCCTACATTCGCTAACGAAGTTGCTGGTGGCTGGTAAATTAATGTTTTTTAGATGATTTAGTATTAGCAGAGCGCCCTCTAAAGGTGGAAGAATTCGCTACAAATAAGAACAAGCGAAGAAAAGGATCGTAAGATGTAAATGTCCCAGAAAAACAAGAAATATTTAGATAAGTCTCGAAAAAATCAAGTTTTTCTCCGAATGTCCTTATATGGACAGCGCCACCTAGCGACCGTAATGTGAACTAAAAGTTAACAAGAAGAAAGTACAGCATCAACTACCTTTATATATGTTCGAATAATATATTTATATATGAATGTGGCAAACAAGTTACAGTGCGATCATTTGAAAGGAACGACGGAACACGACGGAAAGAACACGCACACGTAAAGAGAATAGCTTTACTATTGTTGAGTGGAAACACACGTAAAAGAACGCTGGTGGTTGGCTGAACGCACAAAAAAACCAACAACGTCCACCAAACATTAGGAGAAATAATGTAGGTATAAATGTGTATTGTGTGAGAACAAGCAGTACTCCGGCTAAGGCGGCTACGGCAGTTAGATTTCTAACAACAAAAACAACTACTGCGGTAATGAACGTTGGTCGTTGGATTTCCGAACGAACTAACAGCCAAACAAACAAGAATAGAATAAATGTACGTATGACGGTGTGTTATATGAGGACGAGTAGTTATTGTTCTAAAGATACGAATGCAGGCAGATCTCTAACAACAACAACTACTGCGATAAGGAGATGTAACGAGCGAAAGGAAAGAAAAAGGAAAAGAATAATCTGCATTTTATATGCTTGCGACGTTGTGGTTAAAAAGCCTAACATTATTCGCTCTTTTGTTATGATATCAGAGAAAAACGCCATGTATTGCAATTTGTAGAGTTGTCGTATCTTTATACTTTTATGCCTTTGGTTTATGTTGGGTTAGCAGACCCACTTATTAAACATTTATATTCTAATATTAACCCTTTGTGTCCCAATGTTGCCCACAGGCAACAAAATATATTAGAGCTAATATTTAATAAGCAGATAGCAGATATATTTTATTTGCATTTCCTATGTCAAGGCCTGATTATGGACGACACATATCAAAAAAATCCAAAAAAAATCAAAATTTTGGTAAAGTTATGAGGTTTTCAATATAAAGAAGAGGATAAATTTGTGTACCCTACTAATTTGTGTAAACAGTCGCTTCGTATTCGATGACAGAATTCGTATTCTGTCATCAGAATTAGTTTTGATTCTTGTAAAAAAGTATATAGAGATTAATTTAAAATGTTTTTTTTTTCGTCGATTTAGCATTTAGTTTTCTTGATGTTGTACTTTCATTTTTCCAAAAGAATGTACTGTATCTCCCGAATGCAAGGATGTAGCGATGCCAAATTTTGTGCATATCCTATTTATGTTAGTTGCATTAAATCTGTGAACAAAAAATTGTTCTATGCTTGCCAGAAACTAACAAAAGTGATTTTACACTGTGCAAAATTATTATTTTATGATATACAATAATTTAAAGAAATTAGTGTAGAAAAAATGAAGAATGAGTATACAAATAATTTAGTTAAAAAGAAATTATCTTGAGCCTCTCATGCTGCCATATGGGAGTTGTTGACCGAATTTGTTGACAGTGTTTTTATGTTCACATACTACTTTTCCCAATAAAAATACATTCGAATATGGAGTTGTGTAATTATGATATATAGTTGTTCTCTATTTACACACAAAAATTATTATATCTATTTCAACATTTCTGAAAATTTAACAGAAATACCTTTATTTGGCTTAATATGTGGTATGACATATATGAGCATTTATTTGGCATATATGCAATGGTATTGACAATTTAAACCCACTGTTAACGAAATCCCGTACAATGTAAATGTACTATAACATACATTTTGTACGTTATATTTATTATTATATATATTATTGTTAATTTAATTTTAAGAAGAAAAAATGTTCACAGATTTAATGCAACTATCATAAGTAGGATGTGCACAAAATTCGGGATCGCTACATCCTTGCATTCGGGAGATACAGTACATTCTATTGGAAAAATTAAAGTACAATATCAAGAAAACTAAATGCTAAATCGACGGAAAAACATTTTAAATTAATCTCTATATACTTTTTTACAAGAATCCAAACTAATTCTGATCACAGAATTCGTACAATTCGAATACGAAGCGACTGTATACACAAATTAGTACGGTACGCAAATTTATCCACTTCTCTATATTGAAAACCTCATAACTTTACCAAAATTTTGAATTTTTTTGATATGTGTCGTCCATAATCAGGCATTGACATATGAAATGCAAATAATATATATCTACTATCTGCTTATTAAATATAAGTTCTAAAACATTTTGTTGCCTGTGGGCAATATTGGAACGGACACACACGCACACACATTGCCATACCCAAGGTCAAGAGCGCGAGTTACGTTGGCCACCAACCCCACAGGCTGACGCAACATGCTGATAACACATATATTGTCCACACGCGTTTCACTCAGACATGCTGACACAACACACTCATACACAACAATTACCGTTCACACGCGTTTCACTCAAACATGCTGACACTACACTTCACACTCATACACAACAATTACCGATCATACGCTGACACAACATAATTGACACACGCCACACCAAAACTATATCATATTACACAAATCAATAACGTAAATAAAATAACTGTTTGTCTTTTGCATAAAAACATATTTTGTAAATTAATTTTAAGCATTCTGACAATAAACCGAAAAGAGGACAGAAGTCCCAACAAATCAATTTTTTATTTGAATCAATGGAAACAAACTCATAACTCGCGCCCACACACGTCGATCAACACAGTTTGCGAAAGGAGACACACACATACATAAATTGCCATACTCAGAACGGAGGATCACACACACACAAACTATTTGTGAACAAAACGCACGTGTTCACACATACACGGACAGACAGACGATTTGTTTACTGTAATTTGATACTTTAATGAGTTTTTGACCATTTTAATGACTTTTGGCTAATCCTTTGTATTTTAAACCCTACATCCGTATTCTACTGAAGTTTTGGAAATAAGTACAACTGTGTACTAAATTTGGTACAATTTGAATTGTGGGTGTACCGATAGAGTTGGAATCCTAAAACTTGAATTTAGTTTAGGTTTAGGTTTGGGTTAAGTAGAAAGTTTTGGAAATTCTACTACTAAATTCGGTACAATTTTAATTGTGGGTGAATTAATAGATTTGGAATTCTGAAATTTGAATTTGGGGTGTAGGAACTTTAGTTAGATGGTTGAGGAGGGTACTTATGGAAATAATGTGTGCTAAATGGAAAATTTGGTAAAATTTGGATTTGGGTGAACCTTAAGAGCTCGCATCATGAAATTTGGAAGTAAATAGTACTCAAATTTAATTGATGGTCGAAATTAATGTTTGGATTGTTTTTTAACATATGCAGTTTTCTCTGAAAATAAAATAATATGTTAATACATTTTTAAACATTTCCTACATTCGCAACGAAGTTGCGGGCATATGCTGGTAAAAAATAATTGAAAGAATTAAAGTTTTTAAGATGATTTAGTATTAGCAGAGCGCCTTCTAGTGGTGGAGGAATACACTACAAATAAGAACAAGCGAAGAAAAGAATCGTAAGATGTAAATGTCCAAGAAAAACCAGAAATATTTAGATAAGTCTCGAAAAAATCAAGTTTTATTCAGAATTTCCTTATATGGACAGCGCCACCTAGCGACCGTAATGTGAACTAAAAGTTAACAAGAAGAAAGTACAGCATCAACTACCTTTATATATGTTCGAATAATATATTTATATATGAATGTGGCAAACAAGTTACAGTGCGATCATATGAAAGGAACACGGAACAGACGGAAAGAACACGCACACGTAAAGAGAATAGCTTTACTACTGTTGAGGGGAAACACACGTAAGAGAACGCTGGTGGTTGGCTGAACGCACAAAAAAACCAACAGCGTCCACCAAACATTAGGAGAAATAATGTAGGTATGAATGTGTGTTGTGTGAGAACAAGCAGTACTCCGGCTATGGCGGCTATGGCAGTTAGATCTCTAACAACAACAACTACTGCGGTAAAGAACGTTGGTCGTTGGATTTCCGAACGAACTGACAGCCAAACAAACAAGAATAGAATAAATGTACGTATGACGGTGTGTTATACGAGGACGAGTAGTTATTGTTCTAAAGATACGAATGCAGGCAGATCTCTGACAACAACAACTACTGCGGTAAGGAGATGTAACGAGCGAAAAGAAGAAAATATCACAGCAACAAGCACATATTAAAATAATTAGTACCAATTCCCGCGGTAGGAAAACAAAGGAAAAGAATAATTTGAGCAAACACACTGTCGTGAATAGGAAAAAAATTAAATTATGTTTTTTTTTTGTTTTGTAAGCATTTTAGAAATGAATATAAATAGGAGAATGATATGAACTAGAATAAATAATGAAAATAATAATTCGAACATATAATAATTGAATATTCCACCAAAATTTGAATTTAAATAAATTGAAAAAAGTGTGGTGTTCTTCGAAAAACAAAAAACGAAAGTAATTTACACTGTAGCGAAACACTGTGCGTTTGAAAAAAAATGAAAAAACCAATTGCCGTCGGCAAAACGCACTTGAACACCACACAGAAGAATGTACTATTGTTCACTTTGAATATAAAGCACAAACTTACCTTGTTTGATGAAGAAATGGAATATTTTTGAAATTTTTCCTATCAGCTGGGAGTCGAAAACACAACATGTAGTTCTATGGAAGCCGAATATATCGCTTTATGTCAAGGTGCCAAAGAAATTGCATTCCATAGAAGTCTACTGAATGAAATGGAGCTTGGCTATCTGGTGGAAAATCCTACCGAAATAAGATGCGATAATATTGGAGCGCAAGTACCAGATGACCCTAAAGCGGAGCAAACATCTTGATATTCGGTTCCATTTTATAAAAGAAAAGATTAAATTAAATGAAATTGTTATAACGTATGTTTCCTCAAACGAAAATGTATCTGACATTTTGACTATATGTTTGCCTAAAGTTAGACATCATTATCTTTGTGACTTATTAAATTTTTGTCTTTGTAAATAATTGTTTAATTGTATGTATTTTCGTTGAGGTGGAGTATGTAAGATATTTTTAGATCTTTATTGTTTCATTCAAATTCATAAATAAACACTTTCGCTTTCATGAATAAACTTATGTATACCTATTTTTATACCCTCCACCATAGTATGGAGGGTATATTATTTTTGTCATTCCGTTTGTAACCCACCGAAATATTAATTTCCGACTATAAGGTATATATATTCTTGATCAGGGCAAAATTCTAAGACGATCTAGCCATGTCCGTCTGTCCGTCCGTCTGTTGTAATCACGCTATCTTCCGAAGGAATTTAGATAGGGTGCTGAAATTTTGCATACGGTTGTCTATTGTCTGCAGGCAGATCAAGTTCGAAGATGGGATATATCGGTCCACGTTTAGGCATAGCTCCCATATAAGGGTACCCCCAAATTTTCGGAGTTTTGGGGTTCTTGAGCGCGTTTTTCATTTTCATTCGCTGAAATTTCGTACATTGGGTTCTTATTGGGTACTAAATGTCGCAACAAAAAATTATAAATATAGGTCCACTTTTTCTGGTAGCCCCATATAACGGTACCTCCTAATTTTCAGTATTTTGGGGGTTTTGGTCGTATTTTTCCACCAAATTGGCTGTATATTAATACTTTGAGTTCTAAATAGGTTCCAAATCACTCACAAAAAAATATGAATATAGGTCCAAAGAAACATGGATCTAGAACCATTTTAACCGTGTCAAAGTGTATATGCCCTCATTATCCATAAAGCTGAGAGAATAATTGTCCATTTAAATTTCTGAAATTTGTTTTATAGTTTACATTGTGGTTTATATAACTGGTTTGTGGAAATGTCGATATAGGTCCACTTTTTGGTATTTTCCCTATATGTTTATTTCAAGTACCTGTCAGTATATCTATGGTGGAGGGTATCCAAAGTTCGGCCCGGTCGAACTTAACGCTTTTTCACTTGTTAGTTCTAATAAAGAATTCATTGAACGTTTACGTGTCCGTGTTTCATTGCGCTAACAATTTGTGGTTTTATTCTAAAAAGTGAGTGGTTAATATTTAATAATTTTCTATTAAAAGTTTTTAAAAAACAATTAATGTTTTGTTTTTGCAATATAGTCAGGCTGAATCCCAGTTTGTTGTTTTTATAAAAAACAACTATTTATTAGTGCGGAATGTATGGCATTCTTTGCCGAGGGGTAAGGCAAGGGAGACTATAGTTTCGGATCACGCCACTGATCCTCATCAGTTCCCTTAGTTTTTTGTTGGGATATTCTCCCCAGAAACTATTGCTTTTATACAAAAAACCTTTCATACCCAAATGTGTCTTGTAACAAAGCGAAGTACTTAGCTGACCAACGACATAAACTGCATGAGAATTTCGCTGAATCCAGACTATTTTGCAGCCTGACTATTTTGCAAAAACAAAATACAAATGGTATCCCAAATAAACCGCCAACACTACCAAAACAATTAATGTTTTAAGTGAAATTATTAAATTATTTTTAAAATAAATATAAATAATTTGAAACACCCCCACTCACTCTAATATTTGGTTGCATTCTATTAGAATACAAATAACCAAACACCGAACAACATATTTCGTTATTTTTTTTTCTCCACTGATCAACAATACACAATTATAGTTACCTACATACGCTGGTTAACGTACGTACGTTGGTTGTCACCATACACAATTATAATTACATAGTTACGTTGGGTGACATACGTACGCTAACATACACACACGCTATACACATACATACCATTTGTTAGGCAGCCGTCGCTCGCCTTGTTGAGTTGTTTTCTTTCGTTTCTTCTTTGTTACGAGTACGCTACACACATTGGGTCGGTCGAGTGTGGTTAGTAAACACGTTTAGTACAAAGTTGAAAATTTTTGTTTATTGAATTAGTAGTGTGTGTATGACTATTTGAAATATAGTTGTGTATAATAATAACGCAATACACCCTACAGTCCGCATTGGTAGAAATTTATATAAATAATAATTTTTAGTATTATTTATATTGAATTTAGTTGAAACTAATATAATTTTGGTATTTTTCGCAAATATTTATTTTTAAAAAACATTTATTTTGATTTGATTTTTTAAATCGAGTGGAAAGGTAATAAATTTTTTAAACCTTTTTCGCAGTTTTGTTGATTTTTCGCTAATTTTTCTTAAAAATTAAGCTCTTTCTTGTCGTTTCTTGGCTAAAATTTTGATAGTTCGTTCAAATTTCGGAATTTTTCGAAAATTATTTGCTTTATTTTTTTGGGTTTTGGTAAAATTTTGAGTTTTTAAATATATTCTTTGGAAAATTTTGGAATTTTTTCGTCATTTCTTGAAATTTGTTGTCAATTGGACAATTTTGGTTTGTTTTTTGAAAAATTTTTATCGGTTTTCAAATATTATTTCGAATATTTGGATTGTTTTTAGCTAATTTGAGCTAATTCTCATTGGATATTGTGGTAAATTCGTCGGAATTTTGAAAACTTGTTTGACATTTTTTGGAATTTTAATCAAATATTGGAAAATTTGTTCGATTTTTCAATTTTCATTTCGATTTTGGTATTTTTCTTGAAGAATTCTGATTTTTCGGGACTGATTTGGTCGAAAATTTAAATCTTATTGGTAAATTTTCTCTTCCATTTTTGTTATTGATTGAGAAAATCGTTAAATTTTTGAAATGTTTCGTTATCTTTTTGATTGTTAAGCGTTTTTTTTGCATTTAATACTCCAAGATGTTTACTTCTTTGGATAGTTTTATCAGAGTTTCTGACTGTGTGATGCTTGCCCTTGCATTGCTTACAGCCTGGATCCTTACGGCAATCACGGAGCACGTGGTCGTAGTTCAAACAGTTACCACATATTGAGTGCTTGACCACAGCTCGGATCCTCCTGTCCAGGCTGAGCCTCTTGAATCGCCCGCATTGTCGAATGTGGTGATTTTGTGGACAGTACTTACAACGACGCTTACCGGAATCCGTTGAGCCCGCAGTTGATTTCGGCGTCGCCACTGGTACTTTGCCGTCAAAGCGTCCTTCAGCACCAATTTCCCGTCGAGGAGTGGATGGCGCAGAGGACATCCCGGCCATGGGCTGCATCATTGCCTCAGGCTGAATCACAGCAGCACAAGGTGCGAGGGCAGATTCGACACTATTAGCTTCAGCTACGGTACTAGTACATTTGATTGGAGCCTGTTCAATATCCGTTAGGGGAACCAAAACCACATCTTCGACATCTCTTTCCTCATCCGACATGGGGATGTCTTCCTCATAGTCAGGAAGAGTAGCGAACATCTTGTTTTGATTTTCCATTCTACAAGAAAAAAAATAAAGATGGCGCGAAAGTGAAAGTGAAAACAAAAATCTAATTGGTCAAAGCGACCAGCTTAACCACCGGACGCCTCACAATGCCATTTTCAGTTTTTACGTCGGCGACACGAACGCGACCGTCTGTCCCGGGAAAAACATTAATGACCCGACCTAATTTCCACGATGTTGGAGATAATTGTTCATGTCGAATTACCACTAAATCGTTCGTTTGTATATCGCGCTGCGGAAATTTCCATTTATAGCGTTTATGAAGACTTTTTAAATACTCTTCTTTCCACCGTAAGCAGAACTGATGAGTTAACGCTTTAAGTTTTCTATACCGATTGACGATATGCAAGGGAGATTCTTGTATTAACGGCTCCGGAGGGGATAAAATAGGAGAACCGACCAAAAAATGACCTGGAGTCAAAGCTAAATTACTATCAAGACTATCATTCATCGGACAAATCGGTCGAGAATTTAAACAAGCTTCTATACGAGAGAGAACCGTGGAGAACTCTTCAAATGTATATTTCATGTTTACAGCGTGTTTTCGAAAATGTTTTTTAAAACTTTTCACCGCAGCTTCCCAAAGACCGCCCATATGTGGGGCCCCAGCTGGGATGAACTTCCAAGAAAGCTCTTGATATTGATATGCAGAGCATATCCTATCGCGACTTTCATGAACAACAGATTTTAATTCACGCGCAAATTCTCGAGAAGCACCTACGAAATTGGTACCGTTGTCAGAGAACACAGTCTTGGGACATCC
>NW_026885857.1:0-7211 GCF_032173495.1 Musca vetustissima
TTGCATTAATTTTGCATTCCAGATTCCTGGCGAATCAAACACTTCTTCGATGTAGGTCCATATGTCTAATATCCGTACAGAACGGTGTCACATACTGTTCGGTACGTTTAGGTAATTCCACCAATTATACAACCTAAGGTTGTTAGCACATTATTTCACGTTGGGTATGGCTGTAATTTGGAATTGTGGATATTTATAGGTGAAAAATTGTTCTATAAAAAATTTTAAATATTGGTCAGAAAATAATTTGTGTTCCTATTGCTTGCCAAATATTATCAATATCAATTTGGTGTATCTCCCCATGTAACTGGATCCATCCGAATTTTAGATTTTTCTTCATAGATGTTTTTCATTGTCAGGTTTGACAAATAGAGTTAATGTTAAATTGGTATATGTGAAGGCTTGCATTCTGTTTGTTCCCTGACTACTTATCGCTAATGTTAATTTCCGAACTACGAATATTTCCATTGTACTTTCCTTTTAATATTGCCAATACCTCCTTTAAAATAGGCACATGCCATTGACAATTCGTTAACAATTACACATTGCATGTGGAGAGGAAATAAGCCACCTTTAAATATTCCATTGCATTGTCTTAATTCTGACTGTGATCTGACTGATGTTGTAGTTCGTATTCTCTAAGCATAAAATCAATTTTCTATGGTAACCAAAACATGCCGAGAAACAGATTTACTGATGCACAACAATAAAGGGCGAAACAGTAATGCAGGCTAACAATACCAGACATTAGAAAACAAAACAGACAACAGCTATAGGGAGCATATCGATGGCTGCATGAGGCCATACCATCCTCCTTCACTTTTCTTTGGTTTCAAAATCACATCCAAGAGTTAAACGAATTTTTAATTTATGACAATTCATTTTGTTCAATTGACCATAAAGTATTTGGGTATTTCCTTGGTCAACAGGGGTATTTGGGTGAGAGTGTGTGTGAGTTTATAGAAGTGTGTCTGCGTGATACCCTTTTAGGCATCATGGTATTATATTTTGTATTATTATTATTGCTATCATATGTTTTTGTGGCGGAGTAACAATTGTAGGCTGTTTGATTTTAAAATTTATTTTCATTTTTTCCGAACATACGTTATGAGATTAAGAGGAAAAAGGCAAACTCGCTCTCTATTCATAGTACCTACCATCATAATCATCATGGGCAGCAGCCGAAGCAGCATCAATTCAATTTGCTTTTTTGAAAAACAATGACAACCATGAAGGCAGATGTGTTGCAGTTTGTTATTATATTTTGAGCATATCTGCCAAATGTTAGATTTACCGAAAAGAGTTCCTGTGTGCGGCATTGTTTTCATATTATGTTTTTGAACTACAAACGGAAAGGATGTTATAAATCATTATTAAGAGAGTGCTGGTGAACGAGAGCTAAACAAAAATAAAGATAATTTTTAACAAATGGCATCTATGAACCATGGCTCGTAGTTGTTTGACTTCACTTTGGGGATTTGGGTTCCTGTTTTGTTTTATTTAATGGCAATAACCATGAAATTTTGAAGCCATTAAAATTTGTGATTAATTTAAAGAGGAATTGCGGTGTGCATTGGGATTTCTTTTAGTTTGAAAATTAATTGATATCATTTCCGGTTTTGATATGTCATAATAAGGAGATAAAGGTGCAGGGATGGTGGCATATGTGAGGATAGTGGGCAGTAGTTTGGGCTTTTTAACTGACATGCATATTCGCATTTTTTACCCTCCACCATAGTATGGAGGGTATATTAATTTTGTCATTCCGTTTGTAACTCATCGAAATATTCATTTCCGACCCTATAAAGTATATATATTCTTGATCAGGGTAAAATTTTAAGACGATCTAAGCATGTCCGTCTGTCCGTCTGTTGCAATCACGCTATCTTCTGAAGGAATTGAGATAGGGTGCTGAAATTTTGCATAGGTCTTTTGTCTGCAGGCAGGTCAAGTTTGAAGATGGGGTATATCGGTCCACGTTTAAGCATAGCTCCCATATAAGTGTACCCCCCAATTTTCGGTATTTTGGGGTGTTTTTCAACCGAATACGCTGAAATTAGGTACATTGGATTTTTATTGGGTACTAAATTTCTACACAAAATATTTAAATATAGGTCCACTTTTTCTGGTAGCCCCCATATAACCATACCTCCTAATGTTCAGTATTTGGGGAGGTTTGATCGAAAAAATACGACCGAATTGTCTGTAATTTAGTACTTTAAGTTCTTAAGTTCCAAATATCTCAACAAAAAATTATTAACATCGGCCCTTTTTTCGGGTAGCCCCCATATAAAGGTACCCCCAATTTTCAGAACTTTGGGGTTCTTGAGGGCGATTTTCAACCGAAGTCGCTGAAACTTGGTACATTGGGTTCTTATTAGGTACCAAATATCTCCACCAAAAATTATAAATATAAGTCCATTTTTTCTGGTAGCTCCCATATAAGGGTACCCCCAAATTTCGGTATTTTGAGGTTCTTGAGCGCGTTGTTCATCCGAATTTACTGAAATTTGGTATTTTGTAGCCGTATATGGTAACAAATCTCCCTACCAAAAATTATTAATAGTCAACCCCTTTTCGGGGTAGTCCCCATATAACCCCAATTTTTATATTAAAATAATTATCTGATTTTTCCACGTTTTGGGATTGGTTCTAACACTCTACTGAAATCATTTCACCTGCGAAGGATACCGAGATAAAAAAACTAGAACGTACAGTTCGATAATGAACTATAGCCCGCATTTAGGCTTAGCCGTAGCCCCTGTGTAGATGGTACCAGAAATATACCAAACCAGTAAGACCCTTCAACACTTTGGGTATATTCTACATATGTATCCTAACAGACGTCGCGTTTTTGTTATATATCTATATCTGAACCGATTTCAGGGAAACTTGCCAGCTTCTTTTCACGAAGCTAAGCAACCTCATTCTAGACTTAATTCGGTACCTTATACCAAAATTCGTGCAAATCGAAAGATATATAGAGACTTTGGTGCACCAACTACATGAAATCGGACGAAGATATATATGGGACCTATATCTAAATCTGAACCTATTTTCACGAAACTTAACACACATCATTCTACATCTTATTCATTACGCTGTGCTAAATTTTGTGCATATCGAAAGATATATAGGGACTTTAGTGTACTATTTACCTAAAATCGGGCGAAGCTATATATGGGAGCTATATCTAAATCTGAACCGATTTTCAGGACACTTAACACACATCATTCTTGACCTAATTTATTATGCTGTGCCAAATTTCGTGCAAATGGAAAGATATATAGGGACTTTGGTGGACCATTTACCTTAAATCGGATGAAAATATTTGTTGGGAGCTATATCTAAATCCGAACCGATTTTCCCGAAGCTTAACACACATCATTCGAGACTTAATTTAGTATTCTATACCAAATTTCGTGCAAATCAAAAGATATGTAGGGGCTTTGGTAAAACAGTTACATAAAATCGGATGAAAAACGTTTTTATATAAAATGCCAAATTTGACCTTTATTTTGGAATGATTCTATACCAATGTGCAGTTTTATGTGCCCACAAAGCTTTACTATGGAATTCCAGTCCAATTATTGCCTAGGGGATTCAAGCAGTTTTATTCTATCCTTGACATATGGGGATTCGTGTTATAGACCGTTGTTCTGCTTAAAGACCCATATAACCAGTAAGGAAAGCAGTAAAGTCGGACGGGGCCGACTATATGATACCCTTCACCACTATGGGTATATCAAACAGGACTATTAACATGAAATTTGATGAAATAAAATATGTGATATTTATCCAAATGTGAATCTACTTAGATCTATCCATAAAGTATGTAAATCGACTTCAAACAAATAAAAATAGGTCATCCGTTGGGCTATGTCTGTACTTCTACAAAACCCAACTACGTAATTCTATGCTCAAGTTTGTAAGTTGTGCAAAATTTGATGTCGATCTGACTAACATGAGGAATTTGATGCCCAATTTACTTGAAATCGGGCAAAAAAAATATATATGGAAGGTCTATCCAAATATTAAGCGATTTCAAACAAACTTGTCACAGGTTAGGTTATACTAATTTCAGAACGTTTTGTTCCTATTGGTTCCTTGGTGCGTCAATCACTTAAAATCAATCTAAATTAAAAGGGAGCTATATCTAAATCTGAACCCATTTTCACGAAACAAGGCAGATATCACTCTAGGCTCAATTTAGTACGTTATGCCAAATTTCGGGCAAATCGAAGGATATATAGCGACTTTAGTGCACCATTTACATGAAATCGGACGAAGCTATATATGTGAGCTATATAGAAATCAGTACCGATTTTCTCGAAACTTGGCGGAAATCACTCTAGGCTCAATTCAGTACGTTATGCCAAATTTCGTGCAAATCGAAGGATATATAGGGACTTTGGTGCACTATTTATATGAAATTGGACGAAACTATATATGGGAGCTATATCTAAATCATGACCGATTTTCACGAAACTTGGCAGACATCATTCTAGGCTCAATTCAGTACGTTATGCTAAATTTCGTGCAAATCGAAAGATATATAGGGACTTTGGGGCAACATTTACATTAAATCGGACGAAACTATATATGGGAGCTATATAGAAATCTGGACCTATTTTCTCGAAACTTGGCAGACATCACTCTAGGCTTAATTCAGTACGATATGTCAAATTTCGTGCAAATCGAAAGATATATAGGGACTTTGGGGCAACATTTACATTAAATCGGACGAAACTATATATGGGAGCTATATAGAAATCTGGACCTATTTTCTCGAAACTTGGCAGACATCACTCTAGGCTTAATTCAGTACGATATGTCAAATTTCGTGCAAATCGAAAGATATATAGGGACTTTGGGGCAACATTTACATTAAATCGGACGAAACTATATATGGGAGCTATATAGAAATCTGGACCTATTTTCTCGAAACTTAGCAGACATCACTCTAGGCTTAATTCAGTACGATATGTCAAATTTCGTGCAAATCGAAAGACATATGGGGACTTTGGGGCACCATTTACGTGAAATAGGACGAAACTATATATGGGAGCTATATCTAAATCTGGACCGATTTTCTCGAAACTTGGCAGACATCACTCTAGGCTTAATTCAGTACGGTATGTCAAATTTCGTGCAAATCGAAAAACATATGGGGACTTTGGGGCACCATTTACATGAAATCGGACGAAACTATATATGGGAGCTATATAGAAATCTGGACCGATTTTCTCAAAACTTGGCAGACATCACTTTAGGCTTAATTCAGTACGATATGTCAAATTTCGTGCAAATCGAAAGACATATGGGGACTTTGGGGCACCATTTACATGAAATCGGACGAAACTATATATGGGAGCTATATCTTAATCTGGACCGATTTTCACGAAACTTGGCAGACATAATTCTAGGCTCAATTCAGTACGTTATACCAAATTTGGTGCAAATCGAAAGATATATAGGGACTTTGGTGCATCATTTACATGAAATCGGACGAAACTATATATGGGAGCTATATCTAAATCTGGACCGATTTTCACGAAACTTGGCACATATCATTCTAGACCTAAATGATTAGGCTGTACCAAATTTCGTGCAAATCGAGAGATATATAGGGACCGTTTACATTAAATCGGTAAAATATATATATGGGAGCTATATCTAAATCTGAACCGATTCTTCCCAATTTCAATAGGGTTCGTCCTTGGGCCGAATAAGTGACCTATGCCAAATTTCATCCAATTCGGATCATAAATGCGACCTGTACTTTGTTTACAATTTAACATGCACAGACAGACGGACGGACGGACATGCATAAATCGACTTAGAAAGTGATTCTATGCATATTCTCAAAAGGAACCATGGGTCTATCTCGATTATTTTTGTCTGTTACAAACATATGCACAAAGACATAATACCCTGTACCACAGTGTGGTGAAGGGTATAAAAAGCATATAATCATCTTCGTTTACGACATACGATTCAAATTTGGTTGTTTTTCACACGAATGTGTTTGTTCATATGACCTTTCAAATATTGACTGATTATTTTTAAAACAACCATTCTAAATAGTTGGCCAGATGCCTTTATGTTCGGCTTACAATAGTGTCCTCTAGAGCACTAGGAATCCATACAGAAATAAAGTTTTCGGTGTATTCCATTTCCTAATTGTAATCTACTCATCACAGAATTTTTTAGGTGTCGTCCTTGGCCATAACATGAACTTCCTGTGAAATTTTGGTAGCGATCCGCGCGCCTTAACATGAACTTTCTGTGAAATTTGGTAGCGATCCGCGCGACTCCTTCGCCTTCTAGTATGGTAACCAAATCAAAATACGTAGACACCTGCAATTACCTGAGTATAATTCCCACATCTAGTACAAGCTATCATATATTTGGTATCAATTTAAGGGTCAAACACTTCTTGGATTTACTAAGAACTTCTGTTCTTCAGGAGTAAATATATACGCTCCAGAATAGAAATTTTGTCATTTTGCACACAAAAATCTGGGCCATTTGACCCATTAAATATTGACTGATCTCTTTTTGGGTAAATTTCGTGATGTTCCGGTCAAAATTGTGGCCTTTAGAGCGACCAGAAAAACAGACAAAAATAAGATTCTCGGTCCATTTCATTCCTTTAATAATAACCGATCATTACCAAAAACAATAGAGGTCGTCTACATTCAAATATCCCACCTTTTCACTTGTTATTTAAAATTTATATTGGGATAGTCCCATATAACCCTTTTTTATGCCCTTCACCACACCATGGTACAGGGTATTATTTATATTAAAATAGTTATCTGTTTTGTTCCGCGTTTTGGGTTTGGTTCTAAGACTCTGTTATAATCATTTCACCTGTGGAAGATAAATAACTAGAACGTAAGTTTCGCATTTAGGCCTAGCCCCTGTGTGGGAGGTTCCAGAAGCAGTGGACCGATATTCCCCATCTTCGAACTTGAATTAATTTTGGAAGAAATAATAAGAAGGGCAAAGTTTGGATGAAATAAAATTTTTCTGAAACGGATTTGGTCCAAAGAAACATGGGGTCTAAACCAATATTTCGATGAGGCACATTTTCACCTTATCATATACTTACCTTACCTTATTAGCCATAAGGCTGAGGGTGTAATTATCCATAAAAAATTTATGAAATTTGTATTATGGTTTACATAATCGGTATGTAGAAATTT